>NC_068358.1:11972987-12215793 GCF_020536995.1 Dreissena polymorpha
TATGTAACCATATTAAAATCATGTTATAGTAACACCTTGCGTGCGCCAGGGGGGGTTGGGTCGAAGATCTTAGACTGGAGTCACTGGAAGATTGGCGTAGATCGGCAATTATGAGCTCCTTGATTTTTGAACCTAGCTTTCTGGTTCTTTCCTGTAAATACAGATGTTGGAATACACTGCAATGTCTGATGTGTGAAAATGCAGTAATAGGAGCATATAAAAGCTTGTGATTCCTGTCCTTAAAAAAAAAATACTGAATGCGAAATGCACTTGAAGAATTTACATAAATATTACTACACTTTTTTTAGTATTATCAATTGTAAATATTTCAAACATGTACCAAATCAATTAAAACCCTTCGCCAAAAGCAGTCTGTTTTCACACACCCACACACACCACACTTTTACCATAATAAAAGTTTTTAGTTACAAAAATATAAGTAACCCCCCCCATCAGAACAGTCATACACACCATCAAATTTTATGCACACATTGCAAAAAAACAGTCTGAAAGTTTTTTCACACACACAACTTATAGCAAATTAATGAATTATCCAGTTAAAAAAAAAACTAAAACAAGAGGGCCATGATGGCCCTGAATCGCTCACCTGACTCATTAAGATCAGATGAAAACTATGACCTCTATTGTCTACACAATGTTTTTCTATGATTTGACCTAGTGACCTAGTTCCTGACTCTAGATGACCCAAATACAATCCCAATCAAGATTTCATCAAGATAAACATTCTGACCACAGTTCATAAATATTGGATGAAACTGTGACCTCTATTGTCAACACAAGGTTTTTCTTTTATTTGACCTAGATTTTTACCCCAGGTGACCCAAATACAATCCCACCCAGATTTCATCAAGAATTCTGACCAAATTTCATAAAGGTTGGATGAAAACTGTGATCTCTAATGTCTACACAGGTTTTTCTATTATTTGACCAAGTGACCTAGTTTTTGACCCCAGATGACCCAAATAAATCCCAACCCAGATTTCATCAAGATTAACATTCTGACCAAATTTCATAAAGATTGGATGAAAACTGTGACCTCTATTGTCTACAGAAGGTTGTTCTATTATTTGACCAAGTGACCTTGTTTTTGACCCCAGATGACCCAAATACAATCCCAAACCGGATTTCATCAAGATAAACATTTTGACCAAATTTCATCAAGATTGGATGCAAACTGTGACCTCTACTTTCTACACAAAAAAATTGTTGACGGATGGACGCACGGACACATGCAGGCACGCACAATGGACGCCAGACATCACACGATCACATAAGCTCACCGTGTCACTTCATGACAGGTGACCTAAAAATATGTGTCGGAGATAAACATGAACAGTTTGGTTAAAATCCCATAGAAACAAGGGCTGTTTGTAAAACATGCATGCCCCCCTATATGGGCTATAAGTTGTAGTAGCAGCCATTGTGTGAATACGTTTTTTGTCACTGTGAATGTGGTGTGGTGGTTTGTGGTGGTGGTGGTGGTGGTGGTGTGGTGGTGGTGGTGGTGGTGGTGGTGGTGGTGGGTGGTGGTGGTGGTGGTGTGGTAGTAGTAGTAGTAGTAGTAGTAGTAGTAGTAGTAGTCTAGTAGTCTGTCGTCCTAGTAGTTGTGCGTAGTAGTAGTAGTTCGTAGTAGCCGTAGTCTTCGTGTAGTAGTAGTCGCCGTATCGTCTAGTAGTCTCGTAGTTTATCCGTCGAAGTAGTCGTAGTCGTCGTCGTCGTAGTGTTAGGTCGTCGTCGTAGTCGTCGTCGTCGTCGTAGTTCGTCGTCGTCCCGTAGTCGTCGTAGTGCCGTCGTAGTCGACGTCGTAATGGTGGTGGTGTGGTGGTGGTGGTGGTGGTGGGGTGGTGGTGGTGGTGGTGGTGGTACCGGCGTAGTAGTAGTCTTCGTAGTCGTCGTAGCCGTCTCGGTCGTGTCTCGTCGTCGTCGGTAGTCGTAGTCGTCGTAGTCGTCTCGTCTTCGTCGTAGTCGTGCCGTCGTCGTCGTCTGGTCGCGTCGTCGCCGTCGTCTCGTACGGCCGTAGTAGTCGTCGTCGTACGTCGTCGTCGTAGTCGTCGTCGTCGTCGCGTCGTTGTTGAGTCGTCGTCATCCGTCGTCGTCGTCGTCGTCGTCGTCACGCGTCGTCGTCGTCGTGGTCGTCGTAGTCGCCGTCTAGTCGTCGTCGTCGCCTTTCGTCGTCGTCCGTCTCGTCTTCGTAGTCGTCGTCGTCGTCGTCGTCGTCGTCGTCGTAGTAGTCGCAGCAGTAACCGTAGCAGAAGCAGTAGCAGCATTACAAGACCAATACTTAAGAATGATCAAATGGGAAAAGGTAACCTAGCACTGGCAGTAAATATGGGGCTCATTTACAGGTCAGATTTGGAATATCTGCTGTAAAATGAGATTTTGAATTAATTAAAGGGAGGCAAATCTGTAATAAAAAGAACATGCATAAACCGTAGTTGTTTCCCTTGTTTGAACCTTGCTAAATCCTTATAAGTTTGGAAAGAATTGGATGAAAAATTTGGACTTTATTGCATAAACACAAACCATTTTCTCAATTCAAGGGGAGGTAATTCTGTACTTCATGGACCAATAATGCTCATTTTTTGTAGGGTTCGTGTCCTCATTGATATAAAGACACTGTGCAAATTTGGAAAGGATCGGACAAAAAATGTGGAAGATTTTTGAAAGTTTTCACAAAATAGGCAAAAACGAATAAACATGCAAAGTTCAACGAGCTCCTGCGGCCATGTTTTTTGACGAATCAAATTTCTTTGAGCAACTTTTTCAGGGGAGCCTTCAAAGGTCATCCCTGTGAATTTTTTTGAAAATCTGATGAGCGGTTTCTGACAAGAAGATTTTTTAAGGTTTTTACCATATACAGTGAAAACTCTCTTTACGACCACCTCGGTATTCCGACCAACTCGCTAAGTCGACCACCATTTTTCAGCCCGATTTGTTCCTTCTATATTTCAATGGTCGTTACACTCACTAATCCGACCAACCCGCTAATCCGCTATTACGACCACTTTAATCAGTACCAATTATCGATATTGTTCTTAATTGACACCCGCCAAACGACCAGTAATTTTCACACCTTACTTGATCTGATGTTGTGGTACTATCGGGGCTTGTGTGCGAAGCCATTCTGACCCAATTAACCACAATTAAAACGACAACGGTTTTTGGCATCGATTGCGACACAGGTGTTAGATTTTCGGCACTTGTTATAATTTTTAACCCTTGATTGACAATTAGCTATTATTATAGTCTTTGATGGGTAAATTGTTAGTTGTTTGGTACACACTTTAAAGATTTATTACGGCGAATAATTTAACAGTTAGGATATTTGAGTAACACGGTTTTGTTCGTGATGGATATAAAAAAACCGACTTTATACCATATCGTTATTCAAAATGGATAAGCGAAAACGGAAAGAGTTGTGTTTAAAAGAAAAGATTGATTTTGATCGACGCAAGTGATGGGAAATCTCAACGACGATTTATTCGGCATTGGAAAGACTCGGGTTCAAGCTATTCTAAAAAGAAAATCTCGACTTTCATTCGACAAAATGCTAAGCAGATGACAATTGACTCATTCAATAAGTAAACATCAAGGATCTTGATGAAAAATACATATACATGTATTTACACTTCTTTAATGAACAACTTGAAATACTATCTTTGTACAATGTATAAATACAATGTATAAACGGATGACTGTTATATTGTATGCAAACAGATAAAAGTTCAGTGAATATTTACGTTGTTGTAATTATATGTCCATCAAATTCATGAAAACTCAGAATTAAGACCACCTCGCTATTAAGACCACTTTTGAAAAGTCCCACAAGTGGTCTTAATAGCGAGTTTTCACTGTATGGTCATGGCGGCCATCTTGGTTATGTGATCAAATTTTTTTTAACAATTCTTTTGTCCCATGACCTAGGGATGCTCCACATGAAATTTAGTTGAAATTGGCTCAATGGTTTAGTAGAAGAAGATGTTAACAAATTGTTTACAGACAGACAGACAGACAGACGGACAGACGGACGGACGCCGGACGGTGAGTGATCACAATAGCTCACCCCGAGCTATCGCTCAGGTGAGCTAAAAACAACCCAAATATTATACTAATGTGTGGTCATGGTTTGTTTTACATTCAGATGAGAGGAGGCACTTAAATATACGTGCCTTTTTTGGACTATGGCTTAGTTTGTGCTACAATTATAGATGTACCTATGTACTTTTAATTAAAACATTAACCATGTAAGTTAGTGTCAATCCTACTGACAAGAACGGGAAAGACATCAGGAAAAAATACACAGTCATCATGTGACTGGGCTAAGCCAATCAAAAGCTAATATTCTTAACAAAGATATGCGTGCATGTCTAACAGACCAGTGGAACTCACCATCAACATTTCACTGGCCGTCTCAATCTCCTCTTGACCTGTCAGGAACACCAGGACATCCCCCTCTGGCTGTGTGCAGTGGATCTGCAGCACCGACACCACCGCCGCATCTATGTAGTCTGCTTCCGGGGCCTAGAACATAGAGATGAATGGGAAAACTAGACTAGATGCCAAAAGGGACAACACTTGTTGCTTTTGTGTCACTTTAGCCAGCTTCTGGTGCCTAGAACATAGCAGAATCAAGATAATAGAAACCTGGCAAAGTGCAGATGTGTAAAGTGTCGCCCCAGATTATCAAGCACAGTCTGCACCATCTAATTAGAAATGACACTTTCTGATTTATTTACTTTTCATTTCAAGGAAGCCCCTTCTAAACAAAAATCTAGTCTAGGCGAAAAGCAAGGTTTCTGAATAGCCTTTGCAGTCTGCACAGGTTAATGTGGGACAACACTTTAAGAACATCCGTAACCCTTTGAATGCTGGGAAATTTGTCTTCTGCTAAAATGTCGTCTGCTGAATTTCTAAAATTAGCATTTTCTACAATTTTTTTCAAAGAATACTATCAGAATAGCAAACAGTTTGGATCCAGATGAGACGCCATGTTCTGTGGCGTCTCATCATGATCCAAACTGTTTGCAAAGGCCTTCAAAATTCGGTTCCAGCACTGTAAGAGTTAACATGATTTTCTGACTAATTACTCTAAATTTTAGGCCATTTTATTTTACACTATTTTACCAGAATTCTGTCCTGTAGCTCTTATCAGGTGAAACAAATACAGCTCTACACATTGCATACCTGTATCCGATCATCAATCGAACATTGTGAGTGTCTCTAAATTTTCAAACACCTATGTTTTTCTACCTAATTTTCAGACACCTGTAATTTTTAAATATTATTTACCTAAATTGGCGGACACGAAAAAAAAAATATTTATGAGTGTCTAAAACTTAATTACGGTACATTGACAAAAATAAATTAACGTGCATCTTTTTTGTATCTATTTTGAATATATCCCATTGCATTATGTACAAAACTTGTGTGAAGACTACTGGGCTTGTTTAAGCTAATGCTAATGTGTCGGTTCTCTTTCTATTTGAAAGCAAGAAAAAAATCCTTTTTTTTTTCAAATTGTAACTGAATGCACATTAAAAAATAATTTAACAATAGAAATCTGTGGTATTATAGCAAAAAAGTTCTCTTATTTTAACCTGCCTTCTGTCTATCAGAGCACATCTGATAGTGTTCACAGGTTTAAACATCATAAGTGTCAATGACATTAAAATAACTTAAGTATAAACTAGAGCTTTGTCACAGACGTGGCGAATACCCCCACACGCCACATTGACACAGAATATTTTGCATGTTGTCTTCAAAAAAAACAGTGGACACCATGCTCAATGTTTAAAACGCACTAAGTGACCCCCATGGCCTAGTTTTTCACCCCGTATGGCCCATCTTCGAACTTGAGACCTAGACATCATCTAGATACAACATCTGACCAAGTTTGGTGAAGATCGGATGAAAACAACTTGTATTAGAGAGCGGACACAGACCGACAGACAAACAAGCTCACTCCTATATACCCCCCTAAACTTCGTTTGTGGGGGTATAATGAGCTCTTAATCTTAATAATCTTGGTGATTAATTTGATTTACAAATGAACATGCTTTAGCTTGCACTGCGTACATAATCCAAGTACTGAAAATGTTGGCTGGAATACATGTGTATAGCTCATCAGGTGTTGGATAGCTTATCATGTGTCATACTCAAATACGGTGCATATTCACTACTCCGTATATTTTTGTACCAATGTCATTCATTTGTCTTTATGAACTTTATGAACACAGAATGAAGATGAGTAGTTTACATAATCTGTTAAATCAGAAATTAACTTTGTATAAAGAAATTAAAAATATCAATTTGCCTGAGTAATGAACAATCGTCTCTTAATTGTTTTCTTTCCATCTGCAACAGTTGAAGTCATGGTTTAGAATGAAGGATACCATGTTTCATAACGAGCACAACATTCTTGTACAAGCAAACATAACATTTTCCCAGCATTACACTATATTTATTTTAACTTTCTGTATGTTTATGAAAGTTACGAATATCTGTTATCAAACCAGTCAATGAAGACCAGATGTTGTGACTGCAGCTGATGTTTTACAATGCCTAGACTTCTACAGCTTACCTTGGTATAGTAAATATCCACTGGAAATCTCCTACCAGGGATTCTGAAAACTGGAGCATCATCAAAGAACTGAAAAATATATAATTTATAGATATTATTTGTTTTGTTATCCTTATTACGAGTGCATAATTATGAACATATATACAAATTATTTTCCTTCATTAAGAGAGCATCATAATGAATATTTATACAAATTTATATCAGTCATAATTTACAACAAGAACACACTTTTTATTTGGTTGCTATGGTTTTACACATGGGTCAGTTTAACAGAGCAGATGTAAAGTTTGCTGTTTAGGTAGTTTGTCACTAGGTACCATATTTGCTGTGTGTTCATTATGTGATGAAGACCAGAATTTATTGTTTTCAAGCCATATAAGATTTAAGTAACAGCTAAATTGAACAGTGTTTTGTTGTTGTTTTAAAACATTAAATCTTAAATGTTTTTATATTAAAACAAGAGCACCGCATAACGAGTGCCAACACTTGGCTGTGGATGCAGTTTTGATTAAATGAAAGCTTGTCAGATTTTTTTTTTCTTTTCTTTTAGAGGTCACAGTGACCTTGACCTTTGACCTAGTGACCCAAAAATGGGTGTGGCGTGTAGAAGTCATCAAGGTGCATCTACATATGAAGTTTCAAAGTTGTAGGTGGAAGCACTTTGATTTTAGAGCCAATGTTAAGGTTTTATCACGGCAGACGGCGGACGGCAGACCCCGGACGACGAGCTGGCTATGACAATACCTCAGGTTTTCTCCGAAAACAGCCGTGCTAATAAAATTACAAAGACCAAGCCATTAGTTCAACTTTAGACTTAAACACAGTTAATTTTAATCTCTATCTAAACAGATACCTGTGTTATCACTTACTAATTACAAATTCTCAAAATAACCCAAATCAGAATGAAAAGATTAAACGCCATTACAAAACAAAAACCTGCGAGAATTTCTCAGCATCAAGAGTGGCACTGGAGATAAGCAGCTTCAGATCCGGCCGGAACCGTGCAATGTCTTTCACAAGACCGAACAATACGTCTGTGTGCAGTGTGCGCTCATGGGCCTCATCAATGATCAGGACACTGAAAGCAATCACAGATTTATACATTTACACTAGGCCTGGGCATGTATTCAAACTATTGAAACATTTGTCTGAAACTTATGAATAAATGCAGTTGTGTTTCTTTTGTTAAAATGTGGGTCTGTTAGAGGGACCCATTTCAAATGAAAAAAGTAAATTTTTTCTCAAATGGGAACTAAAAATTCCCAATTGAAAATTTCAAAAAAAAAATTATTTTTTTAATATGTTTAAACATTTAATCAATGTCAATTCCAGTTCTATAAGTTGAACTTAAGTAACTATAATAATGAAATAACTTTATTCTAACTTTTAAAGTATTAAGCAAATAATCAACAACAATTATTTCCCAATTTTAGTCAAAGAGATGCTATTTTTCCAACTGCTAAGGGACCTGACCCCATTCTCAAAATAGTGGAAAAAACACTGACATGTAGAGTTATACATGGAAAAATATGTTGGTTCTGTAAGCATTCTTTTGAGACTTCAGTCTAACAATTGGTTGTTTAATAAGGGTCCCGCATTTACCAATACAATCAAAGCCATAGGACAATGAAAACAATAATATAATTGAAACCGCTTTGTTTTAGTACAGTTCACTTTATTTAACTGAAATTAAAACACTCTTCATGCAGATACACCAGCCTTGAAAAACTGTTAAACTACATTTATTGCGGGATTCTCATGAATATGTCATAAAAGTGATGCAGAGAATACCCCTATGACTGACTACACATGGCATATAA
The DNA here is from genome assembly GCF_020536995.1 of Dreissena polymorpha. Taxonomy (NCBI): domain Eukaryota; kingdom Metazoa; phylum Mollusca; class Bivalvia; order Myida; family Dreissenidae; genus Dreissena; species Dreissena polymorpha. Next base: position 11,981,409 of record NC_068358.1, read on the forward strand.
GTAGCATGATGCTATAAAATGTCTAGGTTGAAAAAGGGGCATAACTTTTTCAATTGTTAGCGTAGGATAATAACAAAAAGTACACGCACAGTTTCATATCATAAGAAGCAAGGCCTACAAGTGAAATGTTGTATGTTGAAAAGTGTGGGACAGTTCCAGAAGAAAAGTTTGCATCAACTGGAAGACAAAACAGACGGATAAACGTACATTGTGATTCCAGTTTACCTCCCTCTACTTTGTTTTGTGATTCCAGTATATCCCCCTTTACTCTGTTTTGTGATTCCAGTATATACACCTTTACTTTGTTTGGTGATCCAAGTATATCCCCCTTTACTCTGTTTTTTGATTCCAGTATATACACCTTTACTTTGTTTGGTGATCCAAGTATATCCCCCTTTACTCTGTTTTTTGATTCCAGTATATACACCTTTACTTTGTTTTGTGATCCAAGTATATCCCCCTTTACTCTGTTTTGTGATTCCAGTATATACACTTTTACTTTGTATTGTGATCCCAGTATATCCCCCTTTACTCTGTTTTGTGATTCCAGTATATCAACCCCCTTTACTTTATATTGTGATCCCAATATATCCCCCATTACTTTGTATTGGGATTCAAGTATATTCCCCTTTACTTTGTATTGTGATCCCATGATATCCCCCTTTACTGTGTATTGTGATCCCAGTATATCCCCCTTTCCATTGTATTGAGATCTCAGTATATCCCCTGTATTTTGTATTGTAATTCCAGAATATATCCCCCAATACATTGTATTGTGATCCCAGTATATGCCCCTGTACTTTGTATTGTGATCCCAGTATACCCCCTGTAATTTGTATTGTGATTCCAGTATATCCCCCTTTACTTTGTATTGTGATCCCAGTATACCCCCCTGTACTTTGTATTGTTATTCCAGTATATCCCCCTGTACTTTGTATTGTGAATCCGTATATATCACCCTTTACATTGTATCAGGAGAAGGGGGAGGGAGGGGGTAATTAAAAAATTCAGTTTTGGAAGTTATCACAGACACACGTATATTTTCAGCACATGCATGACACTGAACTTGTGGAGTACAAACAAGTTCAATTATGAGGTCGCTATGGTAAAGTGGATACAGTGTCCGCCTGGCAACACGAAGGTTAGTTTGTTCCCCATTGTTGATGTTTAGATCTCCCCCTAAGAAACCAAGTATTGGTTCTACCCAGGAAACAGACTCGACAGAGTTTCAATAAGCCTTAGGCTTTCAATGCAATCAAGCTACAATTAATAGTTTTAAAGGTTACAAAGGTACACACCTGTATGTTTTCAAGTCTGGTTCAGTGAGAAACTCTCGGAGCAGCATGCCATCTGTCATGTACTTGATTACCGTTCTCTCAGACGTGCAGTCCTCAAACCGTATACTGTACCCAACCTGTTATGTGTGGAAACATTAAACATTAACTGTGATATAGGCCTTGCTCTTTGAAAACTGGGCTTAATGCATGTGCGTAAAGTGTCGTCTCAGATTAGCCTGTGCAGTCCACACAGGCTTATTAGGGATGACACTTCACTAACTGCTTTTTTTTCAAAATAAGTGCCTTTGCAGACATATCCAATAAAAATACTGCGTGTATTTGTCAAATTATTTTAAAAATACACTTTTTAAAATATTAAAAAATATTAAAAACATTTCAGTGATACAGAATTCAAAATGCATATACAGGACACCACATAGTGACAAGACATGTGTCAAGAGTACACAATTTTAATAGGTCGCCGTGGTGTAATGGATATGGTGTCAGCATAGCGACCGGGAGGTCACGGGTTCGATCCCCACCGTGGGAGCATTCTTAAGATCTCCCCCAAAGACACCAAGTATTGGTTCTAGGCCTAGGAAACAGAATCGAGAGCGTTTATATAAGCCTAAGGCTTTCGATGCAATCGAGCTAAAATAAATAGGTTTAAACTAAGAGTACACAAATATACCCGCTAAATAAAATTGGACACAAATGAAAGTTAGGTGGACAATCAACATGTGAATTCATTATTTTAACAAGGGACAAAATTGTCACAAACCAGGTTTTCATTGTGAAAAAAGATGCGTTTGTGAAACACAATGTCCCCCAATATGACGCTTGACCTTGAAGGATGACCTTGACCTTGACCCTTCACCACTCAAAATGTGCAGCTCCATGAGATACATATGCATTTCAAATATAAAATTGCTAGCTTCAATATTGCAGAAGTGACATTACATGAGCAATTTTGACCCATATATTTGACCTTGAAGAATGACCTTGACCTTTTACCACTCAAAATGTGCAGCTCCATGAGATACACATGCATGCCAAATATCAAGTTGCTATCTTCAATATTTTAAAAGTATTCATAAAATAAGCGATTTGGGCCACATATATTTGACCTCTGACCTTGAGGGATGACCTTGACCTTTCACCACTCAAAATGTGCAGCTCCATGAGATACACATGCATGCCAAATATCAAGTTGCTATCTTCAATATTGCAAAAGTATTCATAAAATGAGCGCTTTTGGCCACATATATTTGACCTCTGACCTTGAAGGATGACCTTGACCTTGACCTTTCACTACTCAAAATGTGCAGCTCCATGAGATACACATGCATGCCAAATATCAAGTTGCTATATTCAATACAGCAAAAGTTATTGCAAAATGTTAAAGTTGGCGCAAACCAACCAACCAACCAACAGACAGGGCAAAAACAATATGTCCCCCACTACTATAGAGGGGGACATAAAAAAAAATGATAAAGGGAGACAACTCAAACTGAACTTTTGAAATGAACAAACAAAATTAACCCCCTTTGTAAGTTTGTTTCAAAATAAATCTATTTTTAGTCGTGGCGACCTTGACATTGGAGATATTGATGTGATTCTTTCGTGCGACACACCGTCCCATGATGGTGAACAAATGTGCCAAATGATTTTAAAATCTCACAATGAATGACATAGTTATGGCCCGGACAAGCTCATTTATGGCCATTTTTTACCTTTGAACTCAAAGTGTGACCTTGACCTTGGAGATATCGACGTAATTCTTTCGAGCGACACACCATCTAATGATGGTGAACAAATGTGACAAAAATTTTTAAAATCTCACAATGAACAACAAAGTTATGGCCCGGACAAGCTTGTTCCGCCCGACAGCCTGCCCGCCCGCCCACCAGCCCGCCTGCCAACATTCACCAATTTAATAACCAGTTTTTTCCTTCAGAAAACCTGGTTAAAAAGCCTGAAAAATGTTAATTTAGAGAAAATTGTTAAGTTCTAAGCCTGTAACTTCGCCAAAAATCAATAGACTGACACAAAACTTGAACTTGATCTTAAGTCATGCAGGTAGACTCACACACCAAAACTCAGGTAAATATCTCAAAGCGCTTAGGAAAAGACTCCAGAAACAGAATGCCAAACCAATGGACCAACTGACGTACAGTTTGCCTATATACCTCCATATCAAGAGCATTAATAATAACTTAATTAATGAAATGCTTGTTTTGTTAAGTGTTTGTTTGAAAAACAAATCAGTCAGGTTTTGTCAGTCATCAATTGCCAAAATAGACATATTCAATTTTATTGCTTATTTAATGAAACAAAAATAAACCGAATATAAGCTTTCAAAATAACCAATTAAAGACTGATTTTGGTCAGGTAACAATTAGGATAATGCCAGTCACACAATTAAAACTATTTGAGCAAGTTTTATTTGGCCAATATTTTATCATGTTAGGGCCATAATTCAAAAGTGCTCCAGGCAATCTTCTAGTTAGCAAACTAAGAGACTGATGTTGGGCTGTTCACCTCATTTCCCAGTTTGAACCCCATCTCTTCGGCCACTCTGGCTGCTACTGACATGGCGGCCACACGTCTGGGCTGGGTACAGCCAACCTTCATACCGTCCTTGCAGAAACCCTGCCAAAAAACATTGCTCTTGTTAAAGGAACCTTTTCACGTTTTGGTTAATTGACAAAATGAAAAAAATTGTTTCAGATTTGACAATTTTCGTTGTTGTTATGATATTTGTGAGGAAACAGTAATACTGAACATTTACCATGCTCTAAAATATCCATTATATGCATCTTTTGACGATTTAAATACCTGAAAATTATAAAGTATTGCAACACGAAACAATTGAATAATTTGGAGAGTTCTGTTGTTGTAGTTAAATTTTATGCATTGCTTATATAAAGCATAAATACATCACTTGTTGTATGAGCACAGATGGCCGAGTGATCTAAGCGTTAGACTTTTATTCCAGGGGTCAGTGGCTAGAGCCCAGTTGAGTTACTTTTTTATCTTTATTTAATTTTATTATTGTTTTTTACTGGAGCTTTTAAGATCCAATGTTTACATTTATCAATATAAAGCATTTAATGACAAACTAATTGAAAAGAAATTTCAAGAATACCTGTTTCATGTTGAAACACATTGTTTTTAATAAAAATAATCCAAACATTTCACAAATTGTTTTAAACAACTTAGATTGAACAAGATTAATTTCCCTTTTGGTAACACCTCCCTAACACTTACTGCCTTATAAAGGTACTGTGGTATCTGAGTTGTTTTCCCGGATCCCGTCTCGCCTTCTATGATCAACACCTGGAACTGTTCTATGGCCTCCAGTAGGCCCCCTTTGAAGGGGTAGATGGGCAGGGAGCGCTGCGTCTCCTTGATAGACAACTTCTTCTTCTGTTTCTCAGACAACTCCACCTCCTCCATAACCTAGAGAAGCATTCAAAAATGCATAAAGTGTTGCCCCTTAAGTGGAATGTTTTGTTTTCAGGAGGTGTCTTCTAAACTGAAACCAAGACTAGGCTGACAGTATCGACCCAGATTAGCCATTGCACAATACTTTACAATGCATAAAGAACCTGCATTAAGCCTGGTTTTCCCAGAGCAAGGCACATTGTCTGTTATAGTCCCAGGCATCTGTAGGGCTTGCACAATTTACTCTTTCCCCCATAAGAATCAAAGTGAAAATGGCGTTTGCAACCAGCAAACAAGAGGGCCAAGATGGCCCTAGTTCGCTCACCTGAGAGGAGTCGGTTCATTCAATCTTTACCTAATGTCAAACTTGACCTAGATATTGACCAGACAAACATCCTGGTCAAGTTTCATCATTATTGAACCAAAACTCTGGCGTACATGTAGGGAGTGTTTTTGGTTTTTGTAAGATTTGAAATGGTGACCTATCATCAAACTTGACTGAGATCTTTAAGCAACTTTGATAAAGAATGCTTGAGAAATGTGAATGCTAGAGTGTTTACAAACCAAATGTGGACGGACGGACAGCGGACAAAGACCAATCCTAAAACCTCACCTGAGCAATCAGGTGAGCTAAAAAGTGTGTTTCACCGATCTGAGCCATTTTCCAACTTGTCCAAGAAATCAATAAAACCAATGTATTGACTAAGTTTCACGATGATTAGGCAAAATATTTGACTTCCATAGTGTTTGATCACAAGGTTTCTCTCTATATAGTCACATAAGGAAAACTGCCCCACCCCCCTGGCAGCCATGTTTATTGACCCATCGGGACCATTTGCAAACTCATCTGAGATATATATAAAACCAATCTTTTCACCAAGTTTCATGATGATTGGGCAAAAAATGTGACTTCTAGAGTGTTCACAAGCTTTTTTTTACTATATAAATATAAGAAAACTTCCCCCCTCCCCCGGCAGACATGTTATTCAACTGACTGGAACCATTTTCCAACTCAACTCTTGTATCAAGAAGATAAATGTTCTGACCAAATTTCATGAAAATTGAGTAAAAAATGTGACTTCTAGAGTCTTCACATGTTTTCACTATATACATATAGAGAAAAATGACCGGTTCACTGGCGGCAATGTTTTTTCACCGATCTGGACCATTTTCGAACTCATCCTTAATATCAATAAAACCAATGTTTTGATTGACTTTCATGATGATTGGGCCAAAATTGTGACTTCTAAAGTGTTTACAAGGTTTCTCTATAGCCATGATAGGAAAACTGCCCCGCCCACTGGCTGCCATGTTTTTCAACGGACCGGAACCACTTTTGAACTCAACCAACATATCATTAAGACAGACATTTAGACAAAGTAACATGAAGATTGGGCATTAAATGTGACTCCTACAGTGTTTACAAGCTTTTTCTTTTTTTTTGACCTAGTGACCTAGTTTTTGACCCAGCATGACCCAGTTTCGAACTCGATTGAGATATCATTGGGACAAATCTTCTGACCAAGTTTCATGAAGATCAGACAATAAATGTGGCCTCTAGAGTGTTTACGAACAAATGTGGATGGACGACAAACGGACGGACAAACACCGGTCACAAAAGCTCCCCTGAGCAATCAGGTGAGCTAAAAAAACATCCAACCTGGAATAACAATTACATAAATGATACACAAATCTACACTGTATTATTATGAAAACATTAATAATCAAAGGGGAATTACTACTGTAAACTTAAATGCAATATTTAGAAGAGTTGTCTCGCATGTTACATGACCTTAATTCATGACTGTTTACAAGCCTTTTTACTATATAAATATAAGGAAAACTGCGCCGTCCCCCTGGCAACCATGTTTTTCAACGGACCAGAACCATTTTCAAACTTAACTCACGTATCTAGGAAACAAAAGTTCTGACAAAATTTCATGAAAATTGGGCCAAAAATGTGACTTCAATAGTGTTGACATGTTTTCACTATATACATATAGAGAAAAATGCCCCGCCCACTGGCGGCCATGTTTTTTCACCGATCTGGACCATTTTCGAACTCGTCCGAGAAATCAATAAAACAAATGTTTTGAACAACTTTCATGATGATTGGGCCAAAATTGTGACTTCCAGAATGTTTACAAGGTTTCTCTATAGCCAAATAAGGAAAAATTCCCCCCCCCCCACTGGCGACCATGTTTTTCAACGGACCGGAACCACTTTTGAACTCATCCAACATATCATTAAGACAAACATTTTGACAAAATAACATGAAGATTGGGCATGAAATGTGACTTCTACAGTGTTTACAAGTTTTTTCTTTTTTTTGACCTAGTGACCTAGTTTTTGACCCAGCACGACCCAGTTTCGAACTCATCCGAGATTTTATTGGGACGATATATGCTCATCAGTATCTCAGGGTTGGAAATGAAGCCTTTAAAACTTGAATATAGTAAAAAAGTGTTTAATTAAATTCACTTTTCTATGGGAATACAAATGCGTCAAAATACGTATCTTAGTGGTAATGGGTTAAAAGTACCAAATAATCCCAATGATAAAAAAGATCTACTAAACACTCCACCTTGTCTGTTATGGTCCCAGGCATCTGTAGGGCTTGAACAAACTCTATCTCCTCATCCATTATCACATCATACTCCTTCACTTTGTTTTTCTCTTTGGCTTTCTCTTTGGAATCTTTTGCCCCAAAAGACATCAATGCTGCTCCCACATGCAGCTCTTCCCATTTCTGCTGCTCTGAATTAGGGCCTGAAATTTTGTGATGCAATTATATGTCTATGATTCAACTTAAAATGTTTCCAGAAAATGTTACACCTTAAAATTTGCCAAATTAATTACTTTTCTTATCACAAATTTTAAAAACATTCAAGCAAAGTCCCAAATACGCAGACAAGGTTATAAATTGTTCACATGTTATTGGATAGATTAAAAAACACACACACATAATCAAATACAAGTACTCTTCAACTTTATTTTATCATTATGACAGATTGTGCAGTCCGCTTAGGCAATCTTTTAAGGCAGTCTCTTCTAAAAGACTCTAGTCTTGGCATAAAGTTTTAAGTGCGAATAGCACAGGCTAATCTGGGACGACACACTTTAAGCACATGCATAAAAGTCAACCAGATTTACGACAAAAGAAAAGTTCTAAAATACCATATTTTTTTACAATTATTAGTTTATATTGATTAAAATATCACGACTGCTATATTACATTACTTGAAAAAACTCGCGAAAAAAGGTGACATAATGATATATGTGTGTATAAATAACACAAGTAGATTGATCATTTTCTATATAAAATATATAAAATTCACTAAGCATGCACAATTTGCATTCCTGGGTTTACCATGTGACGATGATGATCAAACTACTTGCGCTATTTGTAGTTGACTAATAGTTACTTGGTACACTTGCTCCGTAAGATTGTATTACCGAATATACTGAAAACTGAACAACTTTTTCAAGTAATGTAATATACCAGTTGTGATATTTAAATCAATTTAAACTAATAATTGAGAAAATACCATATTTAGAACTTTTCTTTTTTGTGAAATCTGATTGACGGCCCCTTTAAGCCAAGTATTCTCAAAGAACAAGGATTTAATTCTCTGAATTTGTTAATAGCCAGCAAATGGCCCAAAAATATGTTTTCTGACAAAAAAAATCTTGATACCTCAATTTATTGTAATTAGTTTTAATACCATCGTTTTCTTAATAAGTAGATTAAATGACAAATGCATTCAAATATATAAGTATTATAGTAGTGGTACATAAACCCTTTCCCACTTAGAAGCAAAGTGAAAATGGCTATGTGCAAACAGCATAAAACCAGACAATCCTGTGAGTAAGCAAACCTTCAGGTTTTATGCTGTTTGCTGCTCATCAGTTTTTAAGGGTTGGAAATGAAGCCTTTTAAACATGAATTAAGTAAGAGAGGTCTTTCATTAAATTTACTTTCTATGGGACTACAAATGCGTGAAAATACGTTTCTATGTGGTAAAGGGTTAAATGAAATCTGTTAACAAGTTCCATCACTGTGTACCTTTGGCCCCCTCTTCCTCAAAGTACTTGTCCTGAGGTTTGTCATCCTCCTTGGGTATGAAGTACCTGAAGTGATTTTGTTTGCTTTATATTGTCTGTGCCTATGGTTGGGACAAATAGTGCGATAAACCATGAAATTTAGAGAAATGAAACTTTGTTAATATTATTTTAAATAACAGTACATGTATTTCACATGCATATATAACAGCATTTCTAAATGTATATTATAACGCACTTTGTACTGCTGTATAATAAACAAGAGATGTGTTTGTCAGAAACACAATGCCCCATATTGTGCCGCTTTGAAATTAAATAATAATTTTTTTTTACCTTTGACCTTGAAGGATGACCTTGACCTTGAACTTCCACCACTCAAAATGTGCAGCTTCATGAGAACGCCGCTTTGAAATTTATATTATTTTTTTTACCTTTGACCTTGAAGGATGACCTTGACCTTCAACTTCCACCACTCAAAATGTGCAGCTTCATGAGATACACATGCATGCCAAATATCAAGTTTCTATCTTCAACAATGCAAAAGTTATGGCCAACGTTAAAAGTTTTTTTTCGGACGGACGGACAGCCTGACATACACACATACTGACGGACAGTTCAACTGCTATATGCCACCCTACCGGGTGCATAACAAAATAAATAAATTCTTGTAATTATTGGAAAAGTTCAGCACCTTTTTGGCAGTTTAGGTCAGATTTTGGGTAAACAAGCAAATTCGTTGAATTGATATTCCCCGCCAATATGTGTTATATTTGACACTCCGCTAAAAAAGCATTTTTTTTAAGATACAAAGGGCCATAACTCCGTTATTAATATATGGTGTACAATGCCATTTGGCATGGATCATCCTCTTATCCATATATATACTCATACCAAGTTTCAATGAAATGCACCAAAGCACTTCCAAGATATGGCTCCGGACAAAAAGTGCCAGACGGACGGAAAGAAGGAAGGACGGAAAGACGGGCGGACGGCAAACAACGCCAAAACAATATCCCTCCGCCTATGGTGGGGGATAATAATAACCACCATATTGTATGCAACACAAATAAATATATATGTAAAAACAAGTGATGTGTTTGTGAAACACAATGTCCCCTTTTGAGCGCTTTTGGCCCATATATTTTACCTTTGACCTTGAAGGATGACCTTGACCTTTCACCATTCAATATGTGCAGCTCCATGAGATACACATGCATGCAAAATATCAAGTTGCTATCTTCACTATTGCAAAAGTTAAGGCCAAATGTTAAAGTTTCTGCAAACCAACAAGCAAATTCTTTGAATTGATATTCGCCAATATGCTTCTGGACACAAAAGTGTTATATTTGACACTCAAAAAAGCATTTTTTCAAGATACAATGGGCAATAACTCCGTTATTAACAGATGGTGTACAATACCATTTGGCATGCATCATCCTCTTATCCATATATATACATGTACTCATACCAAGTTCAATGAAATCCGCCAAAGCACTTTCAAGATATGTCTCCGGACGGACAGACAACGTCGAAACAATATCCATCCGCCGATGGCGGGGGATAATAAATGTTACCTTTTGCCATTGGGAAAAAGCCTATCAGAGGCTGTTATTTTGGGCAAAAATTATCACTGACCTGTTCACCTTCTCGATGTCCCCTGCAGACCTGTGCTCCTTGGCCAGTTTCAGAACGGTCTTCTTGTACTCCAGGTCCCGGCGCTCCCGAGCCGTCAGGCTGAAAGGGAAGATTTGAATTATTAGTTATTTTTTACATTATGTCAGCTGAGGTAAAAAAACAAAGGTAATTTAATTGGGTATTAAAACCTATTTGAACAAAGCTCTTTACACTGTTGAAATAGTAATGAATAATTGTTGGCTAGAATGTTAGAGTAATGCAACAGTGAGACATGTGCTTTATCATTGCAAATCAATTTTGGCAAAACCTGCATTGTAGCTCCATTACAGATAAATTTTGACAATATAGGAATATGTCATGCTGGCAACAGAACAAACATCTGCAAGCATTTTGAAACAATACATCATATCATCTATCTGATCAGCCTGATCAATTTGGGTACTAAAATTGTGCTATTGGCAATATGCTTTCGCGATCAGGCAACCCTTTTTCCAAATCAGTCGTATTTTGTAACATGTGTTAAGCCTAGTCTGAAAGTGACATAGACTGTGTTGCTATTCTATGTGTGTCTCATACTGTAAGTAACTTTAACAAGTCAATTTTTGTGCACAAGGGTTTACAAGCACATATTGTCCCAAAAATATATTTTTTTTAAAGCCAGATAATCCCATTTATTTGATAAAAGAAAATTATGTATAGATAGAGTTGAGGGATGACTGTAAATTAAGGTTGACCTAATTTTGTCAGCTGGAAACCATACAGGGAAAGCGGCTTTTAACCTTCTCTCACTCAGATATACTCTATGACCATTTGTAGTCTATTACAAAATCAAATTAAATTTAAGACCTTTCTTACTATTTTTTTAAGTTTAACTCTTCCAGTGCTGGAACCGAATTTTGAAGGCCTTTGCAAACAGTTTTGATCCTGATGAGACGCCACAGAACATGGCGTCTCATCAGGATCCAAACTGTTTGCTATTCTGATAGTATTCTTTGAAAGAAATCAAAGAATATGCTTATTTTAGAAATTCAGCAGATGACATTTTTGCAGACGACACATTTCCCAGCATGCAAAGGGTTTAAAGGCTTCATTTCCAAAACTAAGATTACTGATGAGCAGCAAACAGTATAAAGCCTGAACAGCCTGCAAGTAACTCAAAGGCTTTCCTGGTTTTATGCTGGTTGCATATAGCCATATTGCCATTTTCACTTTGCTTCGGAGCAAGAAAAGGCTTCATCAATCTGCACATATGAGCCATGCTCTGGGGAAACTGGGCTTAACCCTTTGCATGCTGGGAAATTTGTTGTCTGCTAAAATGTCGTCTGCTGAATTTCTAAAATTAGCATTTTCTGCGATTTTTTTCAAAGAATACTATCAGAATAGCAAACAGTTTGGATCATGATGAGACGCCCCGTTTTGCGGCGTCTCATCTGGATCCAAACTGTTTGCAAAGGCCTTCAAAATCCGGTTCCAGCGCTCAAAGAGTTAATACATGTGCATAGTGTTGTCCAAGGTACACCTGTGTAGGAGAAGTCACTTCTCCCTATTTTTAAGGCCTAGGGTAGTCTCTGATTCAGGGACAAAGCTTTATTCTTAAACTGGCTTTGTGATATGAAGAGACCTCCTGTAAATGTCAGAATACCATTTATGCGGAAAGTTTTGTCTCTAATTAGCCTGAGCGGACTGCACAGGCTAGTCAAGAACAACACTTTACACACATGCATTAAGCCCCCTTTTCTAAGAAAAAGCTCATTTGATGTAAAACAGTGAGATAACAATCTACAGTTAATGAAACAAACCATAAATAATTTAAGATAAAACAAGAGCACTGCATAACGGGTGCCAACGCTCGGCTGCGGGTGCAGTTTGAATAAATAAAAGCTTGTCAGAATTTTTATTTGTTATTTTTTTTAGAGGTCACAGTTACCTTGACCTTTGACCTATTGACCCAAAAATGGGTGTGGCATGTAGAACTCATCAAGGTGCATCTATATAGGTAGTTTCAATGTTGTAGGTGGAAGCACTTTGATTTTAGAGCAAATGTTAAGGTTTTAGCACGATGTTTTGGACGGCAGACGACACGACGAGCTGGCTATGATAATACCTCGGGTTTTCTCCTAAAACAGCCAAAAATTATGGCTGAAATCCTAAGTCCTATTCACTAACTTCTGGTCTCCAAACAGGTACATCTCGTCCTGTATGTCTTCCTCGAGCTCCTGCAGCTTGTCCACCTGTCGTTTCTTCAGGTACTCCCTCCGGGACTTCTTCCTCAGCTCGGGGATGATCTTCCCTCGGTTCTCTGACTCCTCAAGCTTCAGACGCTTCTGAGCCTCTTCCTGGGCCTACAGTATGCACTTTCATATTTAACCCTTTCAGTGCTGGAACCGAATTTTGAAGGCCTTTGCAAACAGTTTGGATCCAGATGAGACACCACAAAACGTGGTGTCTCATCAGGATCCAAACTGTTTGCTATTCTGATAGTATTCTTTGAAAAAAAATCGAAGAAAATGCTAATTTTAGAAATTCAGCAGACTACATTTTAGCAGACGACAAATTTCCAAGCATGCAAAGGGTTAAGCCTCACTCTGTAAGAATTGGGTGCTATCCATGTTCACAGGCTATCCATGTTCACAGGCTAATCAGGAACAACATTTTCCACTAAAATTGTTGGTTTCATTGTTTAAAGGAATTCTCTTATCGAAAATTTTGTTTCACCGGAAAGTGTTGTCCCTGAATAGCCTGTGAATATTGCACAGGCTTATCTGAAACTACACTTTACGTACATTCATTACACCCCGTTTCAAATGCTTCTGAGCATCTCCCTAAGCCACCAGAAAACCACGGATAGAAGGCACATTTTTATTTGCGCCTCGTTGTGGGGAAACTGGGCTTAATGCATCAGCGTTACATGTTGTCCATCATTAAGCCTGTGCACAGATTAGCCAGGGACAGTTCTTTCCGCCTAAACTGAGTTTTGTCTCTAAGAGACTTCCTTTACACAAAAATACCATAAAAGCTGCAAGTGTCTTCCCTGATAAGCCTGCGTGGACTGCAAAGGCTAAATTGGGTCAAATGCATTAAGACCACATTTCCCAGAATGAGGCTCAGTTGATGTTAACCCTTTGCATGCTGGGAAATTTGTTGTCTGCTAAAATGTCGGCTGCAGAATTTCTAAAATTAGCATTTTCTTCGATTTTTTTCAAAGAATACTATCAGAATAGCAAACAGTTTGGATCCTGATGAGACGCCACGTTCTGTGGCATCTCATCTGGATCCAAACTGTTTGCAAAGACCTTCAAAATTTGGTTCCAGCACTGAAAGAGTAAAACGTCGTGATAACAATCTTCTAAAATAATGAATAATACCACTCAGGTTCTCAATTAAACACGGTAAAGGAAAGAAACCGTGAATAATTTTGGATGAAAAAACTTGTACAAGAAAATCATTACTTGTTCTGTTAAAAATAAGAATCTATTGTTTTTGAAAAGGCAACAGAAAATGTTTTACTTGTGCTCCTAAAACAATATAAATATCTTTGCAACAATGGTTCAGGCTTATATATAAAAACATACTTTTTAAATTGACTTTTTAAAATTACCTATTTCTGAATTTTATTGAGTCATGATATTATATATAGCCAAGTACACTGTACAAAATGAGTAACACATTTTACAATATTCCACAGAATCTGAATGTTCTTTCACCATCTTATACTACAAGTCCCTATGTTTTCATTCTAAAGAGCCCAAACATTACAAAGGCTCTTATTCTTTAGTAAATACCATTTCGTACCTTACACATTTTTACACCCACCTTTCTCACTGACTTGGAGACAACATTTCTATTGATTACCATTTCCGATCTAAACATTTTTACAGCCACTTTTCTCTACAACTTGAAAACAACATTTCTATTAAATATCATTTCGTGTCTAACCATCGTTTCCCCAAACTTTCTCTCTGACTTGGAGAAAAGATTTCTTGTCTTCCCCTTTGATCTGTCGATCAGCAAATGCATCTCTTTTTAATTACATATTTCTGCAATTATGTCTTACAAAGTACACTGTTTTATACTTTTATTACACCCCCTTTCTCTCTGCCTTGGAGACAACATTAACACCCACCCTTTTCTCTGCCTTGGAGACAACATTAACACCCACCCTTTTCTCTGCCTTGGAGACAACATTAACACCCACCCTTTTCTCTGCCTTGGAGACAACATTAACACCCACCCTTTTCTCTGCCTTGGAGACAACATTAACACCCACCCTTTTCTCTGCCTTGGAGACAACATTAACACCCACCCTTTTCTCTGACTTGGAGACAACATTTTTAGTCTTCTCCTCTTTTTGCATACCCAACCATTTGTACACCTACCTTTATCTCTTTCTCTCTGACTTGGAAACAACATTTAACACCTTATTAATAACCATTTTGGACTCAATCATTTTTACACCCACCTTTCTCTCTGACTTGGAGACAACATTTCTCGTCTTCCCCTTATCTTTCTCCTTCAGTCGATCAGCGAAAGCATCTCTCTCCTCCAGATCCTTCTGTCTCTCACGATCATCCTTTTCAAACTCATCTTCAGAGTCATCATCATCGTCATCATCATCATCGCGGTCATTGTTATCTTGCTGCCTTCTTTTCCTGGATTTGATGACCGTCTCTCTGCAAATTTGTCAGTGCATAGGCTGTCATCATTTTCACTATCATCTGCATTAATAGTAATATCAATATTATCATTATTATTGTCATCATCAGCATCATTACCATCATCATCATCAATATCTTTCACAATTTTCTTAGCTTGAACACGAGTCCATCCATCATCTTAAGTACATAAGGTGCATATATATTTTATGTAATGCTTCAAATAAGGATCAAACTGTATTACATATAACATATTGTATTGTTTGTCTTAGAACGAATTAAAGTCAAAGACAGGATTCCTACTCTTCACTTTCAGAGTTGTCGTCTTCCTGTCTTTTTCGGAGCTGTCTAGATTTCTTTTCCAACGCAGTGTTCTGGAAAAAATGTTGGTGAAGATGCAGTTCACTGAAGAAATATGTTGTGTAGGAAATTAAAGCATTAACAAAACAAATGTGCAGGTTCAAATGTTGACTTTTGCAAGCTTGAATATCTTCTGACATTTAATATAATTGAAATGAAAATTTTTAAAACACTGTCATAAAAAAACCTTAAATACAATCACTACATTAAGAAATTCTTTGGATTTAGTGAACAAGCAGAAAATGTAACCAGAAAGTTGTCCATATTCCATCCTGACCCTTTTGTGATGCTAGATATTCAATATTTTTACAAACATAAAATTATTTCCAAGTATGATGATTATACTTATTGCCATACATAATACTAACCAAGTATTTAACCCTTTCCCACTCAGAAGCAAAGTGAAAATGGCATGTGCAAACAGCATAAAACTAGAACAGCCTGCAAGTAACTCACAGTCTGTTCAGGTTTCATGCTGTTTGCTGCTCATCAGTATCCAGGGGCGTTCCTAGGCATACGGCAGTACGCCCATGTGTATAATTCAGTTTTAAACTTAAAACAAGAGCACCGCATAACGGGTGCCACACTTTTTTTTTAGAGGTCACAGTGACCTTGACCTTTACTCTAGTGACCCAAAAATGGGTGTGGCATGTAGAACTCATCAAGGTGCAGCTACATATGAAGTTTCAAAGTTGTAGATTAAAGCACTTTGATTTAAGAGCCAATGTTCAAAACCTTAACAAAATGTTAAGGTTTTAGCACGACGCGGACGGCGGACGTCAGGCGGCGGACTGCTTACGACACAACGAGCTGGCTATGACAATACCTCGGGTTTTCTCTGTAAATAGCCAAGCTAAAAATGAAAACTCTTAAAATTCAAAAAATGCAATAAAAAGTTAGGGCTAAGGGGGGATTAGGGGTATAATTATGTAAACAAGCAAACAAGATGTCCACTTTTAGAAAATAACAACTACGGATCCATTCTCACTTGCAATAAGGCTTCTCTATTTTTAAGCATTGACACTTAAACTTAGCAAATAAATTATAATCGAAAGTATATTTGCTGTTGACAATGTTTAATGAAAGATTTCCTTTTATCAGTGTTTTTCAAGCAAGAAATTTATGAATAAAATTTCCAAATGGTGACTGAAAGATAACACCAAAACACAGGAATGAATTTTCCAAAATTTTCTTGGGGGAGACCCCAGCCCCCCACCCCACCAGACGGAGTAAGAAAGGTCTTAAATTAAATGTAACTTTCTAAGGGACTAAAAATGCGTCAAAATACGTATCTAAGTGGTAAAGTGTTAAGAAGTGCTAAATATTTAGTTTAAATCTATTAATTTTAGCTTTATTGCAACCTAAGGCTTATTAAAACGCCATGGAGTCCAGTTCATGGTAAGAGCCAGTCTTTTTGTGTCTTTTGGGGGAGATCTAAAGAATGCTCCCACACTGGGGATCAAACTCATGACCTCCCAGCCACTAGGCCAACACCATATCCATCATAAAACAGCAGATGCTAAATATTTATCATCCAATAGTTTGTTTAAGTGTTCAAATCACAACACTGTCATCAAGCTACTGTTAGAACAAGAGATTGCCAAGCAATATTGTCCCCTACCGGTGAAACTCCACCATTGTCAGTTTTTTTGTGTATTTTTTGTTGTTGCCATGGCAACCAGAATTCTTGACATAGGAACAAAATGAAATTACGTGCATAATCTCCATATTGCCATCTATCCATGTTTCAAGTTTCATGAAAAAATATGAAGAAATTTTAAAGTTATCGCAGGATCCAGAAACGTGTGACGGACAGACTGACAGACAGAGCGCAAACCATAAGTCCCCTCAGGTTTCACCCGTAGGGGACAATAAAATGTACTTTTGGCTTTGAAAATTTGTCTCTGTCTGCACTGTAATCGTTGATGTCATCATCATCATCATCAGACAGTAACTGGTAGCTATCGTTCTTCTTTTGTGCTTCCAGAACAGATCTTGCATGGACCTTGGATGCACTCTCTTTCACAACAGTGTGAGGTACCTGAAGAAGTAAAAATAGTTTTAAATGAAACTAGACATTAGTGCCTTTCCCAGAATATTTTAAGCACCTTCTCTGGGGTTGAAAATCTTCCTTGAACACTCCAGGGAAGCCCTAAAAGAGTGTTGCACACATTAATAATATTTAAGTAATAATGGAATGTGTGTGTTTTTATAGAGTATGGTGACTTCTGCAGGGTTTACAAATAAATTACTGCAGCACTCTAAAAGTTAATCTATCTCATTTCAATGGCCTGTCAATGAAGTATGATTGATTTGGTTTGAAAAGATTTATTTTAGTAAAAAACACATTCATTAAAATGGCTGCTTTGGTAAAAGTTGGGAAAAGGAATGAGTCAATATGTTAACACTTTGCATGCTGGGAAATTTGTCGTCTGCTAAAATGTCTTCTGCTGAATTTCTAAAATTAGCATTTTCTTCGATTTGTTTCAAAGAATATTATCAGAATAGCAAACAGTTTGGATCCTGATGAGACGCCACGTTCTGTGGATCCAAACTGTTTGCAAAGGCCTTTAAAATTCGGTTCCCGCACTGAAAGGGTTAACATTAGTATGATGCAAAAATTCTATAACACAAATGGTCATAGCTAAAATTTTACCAAGGACTCTTATTACAAGTGACATGAATTGAGAAGACTTTTGATACTAGGTAAGCTTTATTGAACACATTTGAACACATTTTCTGAAGTTCCATATAAAACAAGGCTATTGTCAAGCAATATGGTCCCCTACTGGCTCCACCATTGTCAGAAATTCCACCATTTTCAGATTATTATTTTTTGATTGCCATAGCAACCACAATTTTTGACGTAGGAACAAAATGAAATGATGTGCATAATGTCCATATTGCCATCTATCCATGTTGCAAGTTTCATGAAAAAATATTAAGAACTTTTAAAGTTATCGCAGGATCCAGAAAACCTCCACTTTCAGCAGTATTTCTAGTCTATTTGTTGCCATAGCAACCAGAATTTTTGACGGAGTTACAAAATGAAATGACGTGCATAATGTCCATATTGCCATCTATCCATATTTCAAGTTTCATGAAAAAATATTAAGAACTTTTAAAGTTATTGCAGGATCCAGAAAAGTGTGACAGACAGACTCACAGACAGACAGACAGACGGGCACAAAGAGCGCAAACCATAAGTCCCCACCCGTGAAACCGGTATAGGAAAAAAAACAGTGAACAATTTATCTTCTTATAATAAATAGCAATTCATAAAACACATATATGCCGTTAGAAAAAAGGTATTATTTTATACCAGTATTTCTATAAATGATTTTCAGTTTTAGTTCCATATATGAAAGGTCACACACAAAAATTCTCAATACCTTACTAGTGAACCTCACAAAAGTTATAGAACCTATTTAGTTGCAGGGCATTTTTTCCTGACATTGTGAAGCGGCCCTGAACCCCTCACATTGTGAAAAAATGAACTTATAAAAATTGTGAAATCAGTTTGTTGTGAATTAGTATACCAAAAGGATGTTTAAATAATGCATTAAAATCATATTTTCACTGTTTGGACAATTGTAGTTTTAACAAATAACCATTTACCTTCAAATCATCTGATCAACAATATTCAGACAGGTAAACTCTAGTGAAATCTCAAATTAATGCCTTATTGCTGTTTATACCTTGACTCTCGTATGTAAAATATTAAAACAAATTGTAGCCGTAAAAACAACCAAGAGGGCTTGAAAGGCCCAAAGTCGACAGAGCTACAGATAAGGTGCGTATTTGCGTAAATACCCAATGTAAAATTGCCAGTTACACATAGAAAAATAAAACCATGCGTACTGAAACCTAATTAAAATTGCCTATAACGCATATCATACTTTTCCTCTGCGAAAGGAGTAAATCTGTCCCGGAAAAACCCGGGTCCGAACTCCGAAATACCCAGATTCTTTCCGCTTCGTCCAAGTGCTTTCAGTATAACCTTCAGCACATTTATATAAACGTAAGAATGCATCTATGTAACCACGTGTTGTTGTTGTGAAAATGTTGAAACCGCGAGGAAACATGGTATCCTAGGCACACAAAAAAACTCAATTTTAAGTTATTTAACTGTGAGCAACACAAAAGCAGAAGCGGAAAATATAGTGAAACTAATTCTTGACGATATTGTGTTGGAGGCAAGCGCTGTCAGTGCTTACATTGAAAGAAAATCGTCAAACTTTTTTTTAAATCATGACTGTATATTACGGATACATCTACATAATTACACAAGATCTCTTAAACTAATCAATTAAGAGTGGAACTTCAACCACTCATTCAGGTAAGCATTTGAGAATTCAAGACAATGATCATAACCAATTTTAATACAAAAATACCATATTGTCAATTAAAGTATTTGGTACCGACTTTTTTGTACCCAATTGAAAATGAAAATACCCAATTGAACTCAAAAGTAGTGGGTATTTAGTCAGAGTCAATTTAGTCAATTAGTCAGAAAAGTTATCTGGAGCTCTGGTCCCTCACCTGAGATAACAAGATATTATTGAAGATCGGAAAATAAATGTGGCCTCTAGAGTGTAAACAAGGTTTTACTATAGCCATACAAGGAAAAATGCCCCGCCCCCTGGCAGCCATGTTTTTCAACCAACCGGCATCATTTTCGAACTTGTCCAAGATATTATTAGGATGAATCTCCTGACCAAGTTTCATGAAGATTGGACAATAAATGTGGCCTCTAGAGTGTTAACAAGATTTTACTATAGCCATATAAAGCCATATAAGGAAAAATGCCCCGCCCATTGGCAGCCTTGTTTTTCAAGCAAATGTTACCATTTTCGAACTCATCCAAGATATCATTGAGACCAATCTTCTGATCAAATTTCATGAAGATTGGACAATAAAAGTGGCCTCTAGAGAGTTAACAAGGCAAATGTTGATGGCACACAACGCACATTCGCACGATGGACAAAAAGCGATCACAAAAGCTCACCATGAGCATGTTGTGCTCAGGTGAGCTAAAAATGACATTTTCTGGATTTAACAATTAAAAGAATTTATTTCCTTCAAAATTGTTGACATTTTTTCAGTCTAATGAACAGAGTTATTATTTCTGGATCAAGTCCATTATCCATCTCGTTGCAAAAAATACAGGTGGTATAATATCCAGAAACCGTGCAATAGTATATTTGGACTTGATTTGGGTCGTAAAATACAAAAGCATTTTGCGTTTAATTCATTACGATGCGTCTATCGCTAGCAATTTGGGACCCCTATCATAAAAACACCATGATGTGAATGTCCGATAAAATCAATAATTTGCTGATAGATCGCTGATAAGGTGGCAAAAACAACACTGGAACACTTGACAAGTAGATATGGTTTGTTAATAGGGGACAATAAAGAGGATAGAGATGGTAATTTTAAGCCAGACGGAGCTTGAATAGCGAATTTCATTGTGAACTAATAGAACGTTTGTTGTTTATTATGAATGTCGGGACAAATTGTGTCACAACGGGACACCAGGACTAACACCCCAAAATCAGGACTGTCCTTTCAAGATTGGGACGTCTGGCATGTATGCTGAGCCTGTTCGACATCGTTATCAACTTAGGTAACATCAAATAGCATGATGTGCAAAAGATTGGTGTACTGCAACCTAACCGATAGCGACACTTTTTGTCGGCAAAATTACGACAGTTTCAAAATATGGTGGATAGAGGAAACGAAAGAATAACAAAGTAAACAAGGCTATTGTCAAGCAATATGGTACCCTACCGGCTCCACCATTGTCAGAAATTCCACCATTTTCAGAAATTATTATTTTTTGGTTGCCATAGCAACCACAATTTTTGACGTAGGAACAAAATGAAATGACATGCATGTCCATATTGCCATCTATCCATGTTGTAAGTTTCATGAAAAAATATTAAGAACTTTTTAAGTTATCGCAGGATCCAGAAAACCACCATTTTCAGCTGTATTTCTAGTCTATTTGTTGCCATAGCAACCAGAATTTTTGACATAGGAACAAAATGAAATTACGTGCATAATGTCCATATTGCCATTTATCCATGTTTCAAGTTTCATGAAAAAATATTAGGAACTTTTAAAGTTATCCAGAAAAGTGTGACTGACAGACAGACAGACAGAGCGCAAACCATAAGTCCCCTCCGGTGAAACCGGTAGGGGACAATTACAAGAGCTGTCAGAGGACAGCGCGCTCGACTATTCGAGTGCTTGACAGCATAACGTAAGCCATCATGGGGAAATTGTTCATATTCAATAATTTATTAGACAATCTTACAAAAATAAAAAAAGGAAAAAAAACAACTTTTTTTTGGGGGGGGGGGGGGTGAGAGGGGGGTATAATGTGGAGTGTGGTAATTTATTAGATGATGTTAAAAAAAAATTGGGAGGGTGGGGGGTAGGGGGGTGGGGGTGGGGGTGAGAGGGGTGTATAATGTGGGGTGTGGTAATTTATTAGATGATGTTTAAAAAAAAAATTGGGGTGGGGTGGTTGGGGGGGGGGAAGGGATTCTGGGTAGGGGCGTGGGGTATTGTTTGGGTGGAATCCATTGTGGTATTCAGGTAAGTGTTGTTTTGTCAAAGTAATAATAAAATGTGATTATAAATAAAGAAGTTATGGCAATTTGTTCAATTATCTAAGTGTAAAAGGGGCCATAATTATGACAAAATGCTTGGTAGAGTAGTCTTCTCTTGTTTACAGGTTGGGGTCATGTTGGTAAACAAGTCTGCAACATATAAAAGCAATATGTCAAAGGATATAGGAAATATTTGGGGTAGTACGCAAACTTTAACATAGATTTATCAATAATATGCATATTCTAAGTATAAAAGGGTCAATAATTAAGACAAAATATATATTGATAGAGTTGTCTGCTCTGGTTTATAGGTTGGGGTGATGTTTGTAAACAAGTATGCAAAATATGAAAGCAATATGTGGAGGGACAATGAAAATAATTGGGGTAGTACGAAAACTTTAACATTTGCACGCAGACGCTGATGCAGACGCCGACGCCGGGATGAGTAGGATAGCTCCACTATATATATTTCATATATAATAGTCGAGCTAAAAAGCAGTCATTGCTTTAATAGTACTATTTGCATGAGTTTGTGCTTTAGACAGGTAAACGTTGAAAAAAATTGAAGTATCAGTGTTCCTTAGCATTTTCAGTGGTGATCAAATTGTGCACCTTTGGACAAAAGACGGCGCATTGCAACTTTCAGCAACCCTTTGGTAAAGCTGAGAGTTGAATTATTGCAACTTCTCCAGGGGTCAATGGTTTGAGCCCGGTTTAGGGTTACTTTTTATTCTTTCTTTATTTTTATTATTGTTTTTTACTGGAGCTTTTAAGATCCTATCTTTACATTAGTCAATCAGCGCTTTCGTTAGTGGATTTCCGGGCGTAAATTAGCCGGAAAACGGCAGTCTTACGTCCATTATACAAATGGTGTTAGTCCCTTTAACGTCCGATAATCCGCATGTACGCTATTTTCTAATACACGACACGTAAAAATGTCAACAATAAATCGGGTTATTCAGACTGTTAACTCCGCCTAAGAGCTACTGTTTTCAATGAATTTCTCAGCGAATGGCCAATATTGATTTTTCCCGATGTCAATCAAATTCTTCTTGGTAAGCGCAACAGCCAATCAGCACTCAGGTAGACCAATGCACGCCGACCCCACGTGAAGCTGTATACAATAACTGTACATTTCACAGATAATCACTGATCTCAACCAATGTAGCTCTATAAATAAATACGTTGTAAATAACTACTTTTTTAGTTAGAGAAAAAGTCCCACATTACACAAATGCTCTACGGTGTTTTACCAAAAGTAAAGATATTAGCAACCTCTGCGCTACAAAGTTTTTATCTAGCAATCACATATTAAAGTCCATGCTTTCCCTGAGGAAAAATGACATGATGTTGTACATGATGTCTAATTTTCGCATGATTTTCATCTGTACACGAAAAACACGAGAAATGTTTATTTGTTGCTAGAATTTTCTTAACTTTCCTTGAATAATTAAATCTGGAAATTATTTTGGATAACACGTTTAATTATACGCATTTGAAAATACTTAAATTGAATAATGTAGTTTATTATATCAATGGCCATAACACATAATGCAATAAGTAGTTAAATAACGTGCATTGAGATTCCCAAACTATGCATACATATTGGTCGATATGCATCAGGGCCCTCAATCCATTGTAGGGGAAGCGGGTTGCTACCCATAGCAGGGGGAATTTTCGCGGCGTTTCCCTTTTTGGGGGATTTTTAACTTACTCTCTAATTATTACATTTGTACATGTTTTCACTATATTCATTGCTTATTTCATAATTAAGCATGTTTGACAAAATTAAATTAAAATAGAATTGAGATATAATAATCATGAGACATCTAAAAAAAAAAATTTTTTTTTTTTTTTTTTTTTTTAGGGGGAATTTTTCCCCCAAAAGGGGGAAAAAAGTATACTATTCAGGGGGGAATGCTGCCGAATTTCGGCTGTGGATTTGACAGATTGAGGGCCCTGTGCATGAATGACCTTATCAAAATCTTACTATCACAAAGAATACGGAAGAATATTTATTGTTTTGTTTTGTGGGATTGCCAGTTTTTAGTCTTCCGACCACGTTTACTCTAATGTTAATAACTAATGCGTATTTTTATACAGAGGAAATTATATTTATGAAAATACATTTATTGGTACTAAATTTTATATGTTTGCACTATTATTTAAGAGTTTTAATGTTTATTTCGGATTTTTGTATCATTTTATTGACTAAACAAAAGACATATATACATGTTTTACGTTACTGTAACCAGTGTTTTTGCCAACCAGTCAGTGCGCATGCGCGGAAAATCCCGAATGTAAACAATGACATTCAACTGGTCTATATAAAGCATTCAATGCCAAACTTCAATACATGCCAAGATCTGTGAAAAGGTCCCTTTAAAACAGTGCATGTAAATGTGACATCTCGTTTCTTACACACACAATTATAAACAAACTTATTTTAGATATGTAAGACTATAGATGACAATATGCGAACCTTGTTCCAAAGTTCTCTTGAAAACTTCTCCACTTTATCGTTAATATCGATGGTACCTGTATCCTTCAATTTTTCAATGTATTCATCGTCAGATTTGGCTTTCTGAGCCAATCCAATCAAATATTGTGCAATAAATCTATCCGATATGCCTAGTATATCGTGCAACTTATCGTTTACCCAAGTCTCTATGCCTGACATTTTGTATTTTAATTCAAAATAATATATTATTTAAAATAAAATAAAAGAGGTGAACAGGGGGCTGCCATTTTGTTTGTATTCAGTACGTTTGAAACATGCCGCACAGTCTTGTGGTTACACTTCACTATATATGAATGCATGAAAAACTCACTTATTTCTTCAATCACCATGGAACGACAACTCTGCGAGGAGATTGTTATTTCTTAACAACTCGTCTCTTTGTTTACAACAACTCTTTCCGCATATAAAAACGACTCTTTATCACCACCATCATCTTCTTCAGCTTTACACTCATCATCCTCATTTTCATCATCATCATAATAGTTGTGTTATCCCCGGGTCCTTGCCAGTAAAATAGCGCATATTAACCCTTATCCCCACTTTCTGAAGGAAGTTGATTTGCCTGCCCTCCAAGTCGTACGAGGCCCAACAAAGCTCGTAAAACTGTTAATTAATAATTGATAAAAATAATTGCCCAAACATCGTGAAGTTAGCCAAGTAATAACTGATTTTTTTAAACATTGGACCAAATTTTGCGCAAAGTCGGCACGTTCAATCAATGATAATGATAATGATGTTGACGATTCTGATAACAATACCACTATTTATATGGCATATTCATATTATTTTTTAGTGTTGCAATTATTATTATTAGTAGTAGTAGTAGTGGTAATAGTAGTAGTACTACTACTACTACCACTACTTGTACTATTACTACTACTACTACTACTACTACTACTACTACTACTACTACTACTACTACTACTACTACTACTACTACTTCTACTACTACTACTACTACTACTACTACTACTACTACTACTACTACTACTTCTACTACTACTACTACTACTACTACTACTACTACTACTACTACTACTACTACTACTACTACTACTACAACTACTACTGCTGCTGCTGCTGCTGCTGATGCTGCTGCTGCTGCGCTACTACTACTACTACTACTACTACTACTACTACTACTACTACTACTACTACTACTACTACTACTACTACGACGACGACGACGACTACTACTACCACTACTTGTACTATTACTACGACGACTACTACGACGACGACTACGACTACGACGACTACTACTACTACGACTACGACTACTACTACTACTACTACTACTACTACTACTACTACGACTACTACTACTACTACTACTACTACTACTACTACTACTACTACTACTACTACTACTACTACTACTACTACTACTACTACTACTACTACTACTACTACTACTACTACTACTACTACTACTACTACTACTACTACTACTACTACTACTACTACTACTACTACTACTACTACTAGTAGTAGTAGTAGTAGTAGTAGTAGTAGTAGTACTACTGTTACTACTTGTACTATTACTACTACTACTACTACTACTACTACTACTACTACTACTAATACTACTACTACTACTACTACTACTACTACTACTACTACTACTACTACTACTACTACTAATACTAATACTACTACTACTACTTCTACTATTACTATCTACTATTATATGGCAAAAGCTGGTTTGCCAATTGTTAAGGGGAAAACTTACAGCAACCGATCATTACTTTTTGATACCATGCCATGCACGACAAGCTCAAATTTCTAGTTAATAAATATTAAAGAATTAATTTAATTATAAAAAGCTTTCGTAAATGACCAAAAGATAGTGCAACTTTGTAAGACGCTCTAAATCACGTAAATAAGTATTGCAAATGTAAAAATTGTGGTGGTGGTGTGCTGTGTTTATTCCATGTGTACTATAATCATATTCGGAAAACGGCGGTTCTTTTGCGGAGGCTAAAGGGGCCTTTTCACATATTTTGGCATGTTTTGAAGTTTGTCATTAACTGCTTTATATTGATTAATGTTAAAAATCTCCAGTAAGAATTCAAGAATAAAATTAAAAAAAGAAAAAAGGTAACCCTCAGCAGGGCTTGAACCACTGACCGCTGGATTGCTGGAGCAAAAACAACTCAGACCACTCGGCCATTCTTCCTGATACAATCACAGATGAATTGTATACTTTATATAAGCAATCCTCGTAGTTTCACAAAAAATAACGACAACAACAGAACTCTACAAATTTTTAGTTCGTTTCGCGTTGCAACGCTTTATAATTTTCAGGTTTTTAAATCGTCAAAAGATGCATATAAAGGCTATTTTAGAGCATGATAAATGTTCAGTATTACTGTTTCCTCACAAACAGCATAACTTAAACGAAAACTTGCGAATCGGAAACAACTTTTTTCCATTTTATCAATTTACCGAAACGTGAAAAGGCCCTTTTAATATAAATTACAACAACAATAACAATATCGTCTATATTTACATAATTTACATCGAATTGTAATATTGTAGTTTGACACGGCTGAACAGTTAACTTATGCCATCATCACCAGACCAACTTAGACTCTCGAAACCGTTTGTCATTGATCGTCTGTAGTTGACCGTCTCGTCTTAAATAAATCAGGGTTGACAGATGCGCATCGCTGAGCTTTTTGTGACACAGATGTACACGTCTACGAAAATGCAAAACAAGAGACGTAATTCACACCTTTGCTTGCTTTCAATCAGCGTTCTCACGTATGTTGCAATTAATTTCACGAACGGACAACATCATGGACACGCGCACGATGAACCGGCGTCGTTTAAATATTCACAGCAGGCGAACGAAGAGCCACCGGCTGCGGATGTGAACCACGGCCACGCACACAGTCATGGACACGGGGTACACGGGCATGCTCACAAGCATGGAGATCATGGTCACGCACATTCCCATGGTGGCAATGATCATGGTCACGCACATTCCCATGGTGGCAATGATCATGGTCACGCACATTCCCATGGTGGTAATGATCATGGTCATGCACATTCCCATGGTGGCAATGATCATGGTCACGCACATTCCCATGGTGGTGGTAATCATGGCCACTCGCATGGGAAGAAGGATCAAGGCCATGTACACTCGCACAGTAAAGAAAAACAGGAGCCTGTGAAAAAGTCCGAACCAAAACAGGAGCCTCTGAAGAAGTCCGAACCAAAAGTAAAGAATACTGGTATGAAACTCTGGATAGAGGCTTTGTCTGCCACAGCAATAATCAGTGTATCGCCTGTATTTATTCTACTGTTCATTCCACTTGACAATACTGACCAACATCAACCTCTTCTGAAGATTCTGCTCAGCTTTGCGTCTGGTGGATTGCTGGGAGATGCTTTTCTACATTTGATTCCTCACGCTGTGGCCCCACATTCACATGGTGGTGAAGACCACGGCCATTCACATGATCACGGACATTCACATGGCGAAGGGGGCCATTCTCATGACATGTCGGTAGGTCTTTGGGTCCTCGCTGGGATCATCACTTTCCTTATCGTGGAGAAGTTTGTAAGGATTGTGAAAGGTGGACACTCGCACTCACATTCTCATGCACCACCAGTAGTTGCAGACAAGAAGGATGAGAAGCAAAGCAAAGATGACAAGAAAAAGTCTGATGATGACAAGGAATCCTCTGACAAAAAAACTGAAACTGACAAAAAGACAGATGAGACTAAACATGTAGAAGGTAAAGTGCTAGAAAAATGCTAGATTTATTTTGTTTCCATCAAATAATTTTAGATTGATTTTAAATCTTTAGACAAACCAAGTACTGTGTATGTTTTGTTTAAATAGTTTTTTGTTTTTTATGCCCCCGAAGGAGGGCATATAGTGATCGCAATTTCCGTCTGTCTGTTTGTCCATGACACTTTGCGTTTAGGTTTCGAAAAATGATCATAACTTCTATGTCCCTTCAGATGTAACATTCATATTTGATATGCATGTGTATATGGACAAGGTCTTTCCATACGCACACAAATTCTGACCCTCTTGACCTTGAACTTAGGGTCCGCAATTAGGTTTTGAAAAATGTGTTTATGTTTCGAAAAGTGCTCATAATTTCTATCAAAGCGTTTATCGGGGGCATATGTCATCTTATGGAGACAGCTCTTGTTTTTTTCAGAAAATTGAATGTACAGGGGATATTTGAGGATTGATTACGTAATATTCATTTGTAATTGTCAGTGTTAAAGATCTTTATGCAGGCCAGGGCTTTTCTTCCTGTTTATGCCCTAAAGGGTGGCATATAGTTTTTTTATCTGTCCGTCAGTCTGAGAACTTTAACATTGATCATAACTTTTGCAATATTGAAGGTAGCAACTTGATATTTGGCATGTATGTGTATCTCATCAGTGATTTTTTTTGCTCAAATTTACAGCCGAATTTCGGCTGCTTCCCAATCGCAAAAATACACGTTTTTTCCCAAAATTCTGACCATAATTTCCCAAAAAAAGCCCAACTTCCAAAAAAAAAAAAAAAAAATTTTTTTTTTTTTTTTTTTTTTTAGAAAGAAGTCTCATATAACTTAATTATGATTTCTTACATCTAGGTCTCAACTTTATTTTTTAAACATCTTACAAAATATATAACTTGAATTTAGTCATTTTTGTCCATAAATCATTCCCAAACTTGCCACTTTTATTGATTAAAAAAAACAACCAGTTTGACCAGACTCCTTTTCTAGAAAACTCCCTGAACATGCACTTAAAAACAATATCACTTCTGTTACTTATAATCCTATTTATAATGCTTAATTTTTCCCAATTTCATGGTTTATCACGCTATTTTCCCCAATTTCACGGTTTATCGCGCTAATTTTCCCAATTCAAATGGCACAGGCTGTAACAAATTAAAGCAAAAAAAATCACTGCTCATGGAGCTGGACATTTTGAGTGGTGGACGGTCAATGTCATCCTTCAAGGTCAAATGTCAAATATATGGCTTCAAAGTTGCACAAAAGGGGGCATTGTGATTATGACAAACACAAATCTTGTGAGAGAATGGCTGTGGACACCCATTTCACAATTTCAACATTAACATTTCACAAATTTAACACTGCCACATTACTTGAGAAAAACAGCCTTCTTTAATTGTGAAGAGCGGTCTTTTTTGAGCTAAAAACTGTAAAAAAATGGCCATTTCACAGTTCAAAATTACAATTTGTTTAAATATTTTCATACATGTAAGAGAGACAAGATATTGACAGTGGTTTGGCTTTGCATGGTTTGAGATAGAGTGCAGCGATTTTTTTCCTTCATTATAAAGTAACGGTAAACGGCACTTTCCCAATTACGAAAAAACTACAAATTTCCCAATAGCTGTCCAAAAAATTCCCAATTTTAAGGTAAAAAAAAACACAAAAAAACATTATTATTTTTCTTTTTGGAAAATGCAACATTTTGTTAGTTTCCCTATGCAGCCCTATGGTTTGAACCTAGGTAAATATAATATTGACAGCTTGAAAACACTTAGTTATCAAAATAAAAGTATTTGGGAGCATAAAATCAAATACACCAATTTCCCAATTTAGGCTTTCACGAATCGATTTTTCCCAATTTTCAGGCTTTCACGACTCAATTTTTAACCAGGTTTTCCAAAGGAAAAAACTGGTTATTAGATTGGCGAATGCGGGCGGGCTGGCTGGCTGGCTGGCGGGCGGAACAAGCTTGTCCGGGCCATAACTTTGTCGTTCATTGTGAGATTTTAAAATCATTTGGCACATTTGTTAACCATAATTAGACGGTGTGTCGCGCGAAAAATTACGTCAATATCTCCAAGGTCAAGGTCACACTTTGAGTTCAAAGGTAAAAAATAGCCATAAATGAGCTTGTCTGGGCTATAACTATGTCATTCATTATGAGATTTTAAAATCATTTGGCACATTTGTTCACCATCATGGGACGGTGTGTCGCACGAAAGAATCACGTCAATATCTCCAATGTCAAGGTCGCCACGACTAAAAATAGATTTATTTTAAAACAAACTTACAAAGGGGGTTAATTTTGTTTGTTCATTTCAAAAGTTCAGTTTGAGTTGTCTCCCTTTATCAGATTTTTTTTCACAATGAAAACCTGGTTTTGTGACAATTTTGTCCCTTGTTCCCAATTGAACTGGTACGGGTACTTTTCCCAATTGGACAAAAAAAATTGCTGGAGTTAACCAGTCAAAATATAGTTGATCTAAATGTAAGTGTTTTTTTGTTGAAAGTAAAAGTGCCCAGACAAAGAAAATATAATTTGAATGCATTATTGATAGCCATTTTTATATAATTTAAATATATGCGAATATTTAACATTCTTTTACTATACTAATTCTTATCAAATCAGTTTCAAAATGTTTACAATTTGCATCTCGTTCTTTCACAATTTTCAGAAGTTCGCGACTCATTTTTACAAATATTTAACAAGTTTGCAACTCATTTTTTCACAAAGTGAGCCGGCCAGGGCCGCTTCAGAAAATCAGGTAAAAAAGCCCTGCAGGTACTCCTAAAATTCATGTGTACATTTTGGTTGGAAAATCTTATTTTAAGATTTAAGTTTTAAAAATATTAAAATGTTTTTAATAGTTATTTTTTGTTATTTCATTTCTTTCACTTAAAAAAAGAATATGGGATTAGTCTTGTTTTCTAAATATGACATTTCTTGTTTTCAGTTGTGGAGGATATTAAGGTGGCTGGCTACCTCAACCTGGCTGCAGATTTTGCTCACAACTTTACGGATGGGCTAGCAATTGGTGCTTCATTCATGATGGGGCAGAGCTTGGGAATCATCACAACAATAACTATCTTCCTGCATGAAATTCCTCACGAGATTGGCGATTTCGCCATACTGGTACAATCTGGTTGTACAAAGAAAAAGGTTTGTCCACATTCACATTCCTAGTGAAAAAGCTTACCCAAAAGAGCATGTGTTAGATTTAAACATTGGTTGAAAGATCAAGTATCATTGCACTTATTGATGTTCAAATCTACTTTCTTCTATGCTTTAGTAATGATAAAAGATATAAAAATATTGATGACTCCATTTTTTGTATAAGAATGAAGGCTTGTGATGGAAAAAAGAAGTTGTCATAAATCTATTTTAACTTTTTAAGTCACTTTCTTACACAATACACATGTTAGAATAGTGACTGTAGTTCAGTATATGCGGTCCTTGCTTTGAACTTGGTTTAAGAAGTGCACTTTTAAGTAACAATTTTAACTTACAATTATGTTTTATGTTATCTTAGTTTCTTACAACGTATCTTTAGTTAGTTTATTATACCAAGACTGTTGATTACTGGATCCTGTTAACGGATGGATTGGCAAAATAAGTTTTAAAATGTCATTCAGGTATATTCATAAAAAAGAACACTGACTCTCAAATTAGAAATATATTTAAAATTAAAATAGTATTTTGTTAGGAATAATTATCAATTGTTGTCTAAAGCTTTAATTGGGAAATGTGTGTATTACTTACCTAGCATTAAAGGGGCCTTTTCACAGATTTTGGCATATTTTGAAGTTTGTCATTGAATGCTTTATGTTGTAAACATCGGATCTTAAAAGCTCCAGTAAAAAATCAAGAATAAAATTTAAAAAAGGAAAAAAAGTAGCCGGTACCAGGGCTCGAACCAGTGACCCCCGGAGTTAGTCTGAAGTAAAAACGCATTAGCCCTCCCGGCTATTCCGCAGAGTATACACAGTTTAAGTATTTTATACCTTATATAAGCAATCTTCGTAGTTTCGTAAATTTAAACGACAGCAACAGAACTCTCCAAATTATTCAATCGTTTCGCGTTGCAACACTTTATAATTTTTAGGTTTTCAAATCATCATAAGATACATATAATGGCTATATTAGACTATGGTAAATGTTCAGCAATACTGTTTCCTCACAAATATAACTAAAACGTAAATGTGCGAATCTGAAACAACTTTTTTTCAATTTTGTCAATTTACCAAACCGTGAAAAGATCCCTTTAAAAACAAAGTGGATTGTAACCGATTAGGTTCTAGAGCATCATTCTACAAATGCAGGGACCTATACAATATATATTGTTTGTATAGGTCCCTGACAAATGGTACAAATTAAAAAGCATTAGATTTGTATATATGCCAAATATACCTTGGTTCAAATCTA
The DNA here is from genome assembly GCF_020536995.1 of Dreissena polymorpha. Taxonomy (NCBI): domain Eukaryota; kingdom Metazoa; phylum Mollusca; class Bivalvia; order Myida; family Dreissenidae; genus Dreissena; species Dreissena polymorpha. Next base: position 12,014,161 of record NC_068358.1, read on the forward strand.
AGGGAGGCAATAAAAATGAATTATTCTCTCATAGTTTAGTCAGTAATATGTTAGCCAGTATTGATACTTTTAGCAAATATCCTTTTAATTGATGTACATGTACATGTACTTGAAAGTGAAATCATATGAAATATGTAACTATATAAGATTACTCATTTTATATTGTTAATATTAGTTAACTCTTCATACCCTAGCTTGATGATACAAATATATATGATTATCCATAAAACACTGCATAGTTTATAATAAAATGATCATTTCAGGCAATGATGCTGCAGTTTAGCACAGCCATCGGAGCGATGCTGGGGACCATCTGCAGTCTGTTTGCAGAGGGTATCGGAAACGAAGCCACAGCCTGGATCTTGCCATTCACCGCTGGTGGCTTCATTTACATCGCTACTGTGTCGGTAATACCTGAGCTTCTAGAGGACACAAAGCTTGGGCAGTCCATTAAAGAGATCTGTGCTCTACTTGTCGGGGTTTACATGATGGTTCTTATAGGGCAATATGAGTGAAGTAGGTCTATAAAATAGTTTTCCTTGAAAACATTATTTTTTCTTCTCTGTGCTTACCTGAGCATGCAGTGCTCATGGAAAGCTATTGTGGTCAGACTATGTTTAGCGTCCTGTTTTGTTAGCTGTAAGCTTATAGCTAGTTATCAATCAAGAGATCAAATTCAGTACACAAACTCAATATAACTTGGACTGAATGTTTATCTTGATGATATCTTGGTAGAGTTCAAATCTGGGTAATGTTCCCCCAAAACAAGGTCACCAGATTAATTAGTATATATATTTCTTTTAACCTTTCAAGGCCATGTTGGAATATGGGTCAAAAGTGATAAAAAAAACAGTTCACCAGGTCAAGTCCTCAGCAATTTCTGTACCTTTGACTCAGGTGAGCGTGTTAGTTCTATCATGGTCCACTTGGATTAGTAGTATCTTATTAGGGATACATTAAATTGTCTTGACTTTGTATAGTTGATGTTCATTATGTACTGTTTCATTTCGTGCTCAGTAAATATTGCAGATTTTCTTTCTAAACATTGTGATCATGATTAAATGACAGTTGTGGATATGTTCACTAAAAGTATATTGTTTAATTTTAGTTCCAACATTTTGAAGTATTGATTATTCTTCTGGACGACATAATGTTTGTGTCTAACCAAAAAACTATTAAGAAGTGTCACTCTGTTGCTGTTTTACTTTATTTTATTTGTCATTCAATTGAGCGTGTTTGAAGCTTTGACAATTGATGTTAACAGCTGTAGAAAAGAGTTGCTCACATAGCCAACTTAAATGACTTGATGGAAATAACTTGCTAGTTCACTGTTTTTCAGCACTGCAGTTAATATTTGATATGGTATGCTAGTCATTCCGCTAAAAGACATCTTACAGTTTCATTATACCATGTTCAAAGAAAACTGTGCATTTGATTATTGTATTTAAATTAACGAGATTCAGAATGGTTAGTTAAATACAAAGACATTTGTCTTCAAACCTCTTGTATGCATTGTTTTGGATATTATTATGTAAAAAAGAGCTTGTATAAATGTTTTATGTTTTATTAAACTATGATATACTTAACATATCATTTGCATTTACATAATTTATGTTGGCAATGTGCAGTGATGAATTGAATGTTAATGGTGATAAAGTTATTTTACTTTTAGAATATGTCTACAAATATAAATAATATTTGGGTTTTTGTTGCAAAATTTATAGGAATTTACTTGGTCAAGTGAAAACATTATATTGCATTTACCAATAATGCTTGTTTTAGAATTTTTATTTCTTATTTATTTCATTTTTTCCAGTGTTAAAAGTGTTTTTGAGGCTTATCTATTGTGGCTTGTCTGACTTTGAATGTAACCTTTGTTTCCGTTATAATTGTTGACAACCAGTGTCTCCTTGGAAAAAACATAACTCCAACACAAATTTGCAAATCTAAAACATTTTGTTTTAAATTTTGTCAATTTATCTAAACGTGAAAAGGTCACTCTTAATTATTGACAAAACTGTATTGACAGTGTTTGAATGTCTATCTTACCTGCAAGATTGTAACTTTTATCTCATATGATGTAATTTTCTTCACGTTATTCAAAACTGTATGCGTGTGCTGTTGTTATGTATAAGGGGTGGAGCGCTGAAATTAATTTTATTCCCCCGGTAGGAGGGCATATAGTGATTGGACTGTCCGTCCGTCTGTCCATCTTTCCGTCACACTTTGCGTTTAGGTTTCGAAAAATGCTCATTACTTCTATGTTCCTTGACATGTAACCTTCATATTTGGTATGCATGTGTAAATGGACAAGGCCTTTTTAATATGCATACAAATTTTGACCCCTGTGACCTTGACGTTGAACTAAGGGTCTGCGTTTAGGTTTCGAAATCTGTGTTTAGGTTTCGAAAAATGCTCATAACTTCTATGTCCCTTGAGATATAACCTTCATATTTGGTATGCATGTGTATATGGACAAGGCCTTTCCATACGCACACAAACCTGTGACCTTGACGTTGAACTTAGGGTCCGCGTTTAGGTTTCGAAATCTGCGTTTAGGTTTCGAAAAATGCTCATTACTTCTATGTCCCTTGAGATATAACCTTCATATTTGGTATGCATGTGTATATTGACAAGGCCTTTCCATACGCACACAAATTTTGACCCCTGTGACCTTGACCTTGAACTTAGGGTCCATGTTTACGTTTCGAAATCTGCGTTTAGGTTTCGAAATAAAGCTTATAACTTCTATCAAGCGTTTATAGGGGGCATAAGTCATCCTATGGTGACAGCTCTTGTTTATAACATAAAATATCGGGAGCTATGCTTACCCAACAGCTATAATACAAAATAAAATTGTATTTCACTGACTATATGTTTGGTGATGGTCTGACATGTGTGGGGTGTTTGCAAGTAGTGATCATGAGCTATATATGTACATTATTATATTATATGTCATAGGGACTTTCAATCACATGCAATAAAAGTTGCCTTTAATAATTAAGTTATGTTTTAGAACAATAAGGAGTATGTTTGTGTGCATCATGCAGATGTAAGTTAAGATTTGTAGAGGAATACATTATATTGGCATATGGACAGGTATGAGTATACAGACAGTATAGTTGTTAAGATGCTTACAGCACGTGCTGATGTGTACAGAAGTGTTTACAGTTCCTAGTTTCAAGGTAAAATACAAGAGTATAAAGAGTATAAACAAGTGAAGTCAAAGTCAAATTTAGTATTCTTAAAATTAATATAAAACGTTAATGGCTTTTTCACATAATCTTTTGCATGTACATGGCTTTGCTTTAACAGCGCGATGATATTGTTATCATTTAATTGAAATTAATTAGTATTGAAAAATGTTGTAAAGCTATGTAAATATGTTTAAAATACTTACCAAACAGCTATAATACAAAATAAGTTGTATTTACACTGATTTTATATTTGGTGATGGTCTGTCACGTGTGTAGGTGGTGTTTGCACTTAGTGATCATGAGCAATATATGTCCATAGGCACTTTGAATCAATTAAGGGATTGAAATGTTTCTTATTTTCCTAACTCCTACTTTATTTATGGTTCCAGAGGCAAAGTATTTACGATTTAAGTTTACTATAAATTTGGAGATAATTTTATTTTTACATTATGCATTCAAGTGACCAATGAAATTTCTGAATAAATGCCCCTTACTTTTCCCCTTAACGGACTGGAAAGTTATTTTCCTGACTTTTATGGTCAAACTACTGGTAAAATTAGTGAAATGTAGTTAAATCATACATAAAAATAATGCCATCATAACCAAAGTTATCCGTTTCTTATATAGTTATTGGTGCAAAAAAATATTCTACCTGTCCAACTTTGTACTTGACGTGAACTTACTTACTAGCATAATAAAACGATAAACGTGCACGTTTTATGTTGGATTTAATTGCTACAGTTTCATATACACGCATGTTAATGCATCGAATATTTCTTCATTCCTGAAATCGGCATTCAGGTCAAATTACGCTGTGAATGCGAACAACAGGTTTTGTTGCCCCCGGTAGGGAGGCATATAGCATTTGAACTGTCTGTCCGTCCGTTGGCCATAACTTTTGCAATATTGAAGATAGCAACTTGATATTTGGCATGCATGTGTATCTCATGGAGCTGAACATTTTGAGTGGTGAAAGGTCAAGGTATAACTTCAAGGTCAAAAGTTTAAAAAAATACAATCCTCGGGAAGTAATAAGCTTAAAAGGGAGATAATTTACAAAGCTGCTAAATGATATATTGAAATTTTATTCCAAAGCGGCGCAAAAGGGGGCGTTGTGTTTCTGACAAACACATCTCTTGTTATTACTAAGTTAACAGGAGAAAATAAATGTTCTTATGAACAAAACATTCGGAAACACGAACTTGGTACACGCTCGTTATGTATAGAACGAGCGATAACAAAAATGCATACATAAAATATACGATTACCTTAAGACATACGGTACGCCTGAGGCATTTGCAATTAACATATTTATGCTGAGTGGACTCTCCCATCCTTCTAAATTGGATCAATTTATTTCCAAAATTAGTGATGTCTAGTATATTTATTTATAATATTTCTTACAGAAATTCCTTTAAGCAAACAGCGTAGACCCAGATGATACGCCGCATGATGCGGCGTCTCATCTGGGTCTACGCTCTTTGCCACGGCCCTTTTTTCTAGACGTAAGGCATTAATGGGTTAACATAGTGAAAATGATAAATCAGCTGAAAAAAAGATCCATCAATGTTTATTGATAGCTATTTGGCTGAAATGCCACCAATGCGCCGACACGTCTTCTTTGAAGTGTTGTACAGATGCAGAGCTAATCATTGTTTTTGTATTCGCAATTCACATTGTCTCAGCAAACTAAATTGTTGCCAACTAAATTGCATGCAAAAGTCTCAAGCTGCGAGAAGTATCTCATCGCCAATAATAACCTGCACTGTATCGCCGAATTTGCATCGCTGTAAAATAACTTCAATACATATGTTCGCTGTCGGCAAGTTACTATATTAGAGATGTGGTCGAATATACACAGGACTTGCTCTCCTAAGAAGTTGTTTATTGCAGCGGTCTATTTCAGGCGCGATTCGATCGGTTTTTGTTACTGAGTAAATAGAATTGTTTGTCTTCGCAGGGAGACGATAAACATTTGGTTAAGCTCTCTTTCCTGAGACGTTAGTACGTAATTGTTAATTTGGCCGTCAGTAATACATATGGGCCGTGCTCTGTGAAAAAGTGGTTTAATGCATACACACAAGTGCGAAAAGTGTCGTCCCAGATTAGCATATGCAGTCCGCACAGGCTAATCAGGGACGACACGTCCCGCTGTAATGTTATTGTATATTTCAAGAAAGTGTCTTCTTAGCAAAAACAAGTTTAGGCGGAAAGTGTCGTCCCTGATTAGCCTGAGCGGACTGCACAAGCTAATCTGGGACGACACTTTACGCACATGCGTTAAACCCCCTTTTCACAGAGCGTGACTCATATACTTCTGGCTCCATAAACGTATAATAATGCTTGATATACGAGCCTCGCCTGGGAAAACGGTGTTTTATGCATGTGCGTAAAGAGCCGTCCAAGATTATCATGCGCAGGCTAATCAAGAACAACACTCTGCATAAACAGGATTTTCATTTAGAAGAGACTTCTTTTTAACGAAAACTTCTATAAAAGCGGATAGTGTCGTCCCTGATTAGCACTTGCGTCGGACTGCACAGGCTTATCTGGGACGACACTGCGCACAAACATTAAACCCCAGTTTTCCTGAGCACGATTCATGCCTGTATATATATTTACTTAGCCAGAAAACGGACCTGATCACTTTAATAAAACCTGTTCGCTGAAGTGTCTTTAGCTATATTAGATACAGTGCCTATCTCCAAGACTTTCTAGATGCTGCAGGCACTTTCAGCTGAGATTGGTTTGGGGTTCGAGACTGTGGCTTTGGCGTGCCCGGTTTTACAATGGGGCGCTCCGCCGCAAACTTCGCATGATTCACGCTGAACTCTTCCGGTAAAACGTTCGTTATTGGCGCAACGTGGTTCATTGTGGGAACGTCCGGTACTTCGGGAGAGGGCGTGGCTATTTCATGAATAGGGGACTGGGAGGCGAAGTGCGGTTGTTGATATGACGTCACGTGATCAAACGTTGACGGCCCCACGCTGAATTCGTCTGGTAGGTTATACATCGGCGGTCCCTTGTCTAAAATGATATGCCATTTACAAATATTATTTTCTATTTAAACACAACATGCCATTCGGATTATTAACTTAACGCGTACTTAGTTTCCATTCACAAGTCGATTTACCAGCACTTTCTCACATGTGCAAGATTTATTTCATATTTTATATAAGAATACATATTCTTGTTTTCCAAAGAACACGCGCAACGTTGCGCTGTTTGTTTCAATATTATATACGAGGGCAGTCCAGAAAGTGTGTTCCCGTTGTTGTTTATTGACTCACCGCGTACTATATTTATGCATTTTCTGAAAAAATAACACTGTGTTACTGAAAACATTAAAATCAGGTTCGAGTTAATTAATTCGACGAAAACGAACGAAGAGAAAATACACATCTTTAGTTCATTAAAGGGACCTTTTTCACAAATTTTGGCATATATTGAAGATTGTCATTAGATGTTTTAAATTGATAAATATAAACATTGGGAACTAAAATGTCCCAGTAAAAAAAAAACAAGAATAAATTAAAGAAAGACAAACAAGTAATCCTCAACTGGACTCGAACCACTTACCCTTGAAGTAAAAGTCTAGCGCTAAAACCACCCCGCCATCCGTGTCCATATAGGTGACACTGTAGGTTATACTTCATATAAGCAATCCTCATAATGTCACAAAATATAGCGATAACAACAGAACTCTCCAAATTATTCAATCGTTTCGCGTATGTAACGCTTTATAATTTTCAGTCTTTTAGATCGTCAAAAAATGCACACATATATAATGGATATTTAAGAGCATGGCAATGTTCAGTATAATTGTTTCCTCGCAAATATCATAACAAGAACGAACATTTGCTAATCTTTTTTTCAATTTTGTCAATTTTCCAAAACTATTACAGCTGTATGAAGTATGGCTATTGACTGCATTGTTTGATCGACAATATTCAACTTATTTCTTGTACAATTTATTGTTCGATGGATGTCCCTAAACGTGTTTGTTTATTTGATTTGCGTTCCGAGAAAACTGGGCATAATGCATCTGCGTAAAGTGTCGTCCCAGATTAGCCTGTGCAGTCCGCACAGGCTAATATGGGACGACAATCTCCGCCTAAATTAGATTTTTGCTAAGAAGAGACTTCATTTAAACGAAAAATGTAATAAAAGCGGAAAGTGTCGTCCCTGATTAGCCTGTGCGGACTGCACAGGCTTATCTGGGACGACACTTTACGCACAAGCATTATGCCCAGTTTTCTCAGAGCACCACTCATTTGTGGAGCTGAATCATTCGCCGTTTTCAGAAGTATTCCAGTCATATCACGGCGGTCAGTTGACCAACTCACACTTTCCTGGGTTTACCAGTACTACAACAAAGAGAAGTTTTAAACAGGGGTAGATTCATTGTTCATTTAATAACTGGAGCGTCTAATTTGTATAATAAAATCGCCTTTTCGCGTCGTGTCAATTTTAAACTTTTCACTTCTTCACTTATGCAATTGCACTGTTTTCGAATGATTAGTTTTCAAAATTCGAAGTGCTGATACATGGCAACCTACTGTTATACTTGTAGTTAAATTTGCATGTCTCTAAAAGACAGGGGTTAAAGGGGCCTTTTCGCAGATTTTGGCATGTTTTGAAGTTTGTCATTAAATGCTTTATATTGATAAATGTAAACATTGCATATAAATAGCTCCAGTAAAAAATCAAGAATACAATAAATAAAAGAACAAAAAGGTAACCCTCAGCAAGACTCGAACCACTGACCCCTAGAGTCCTGGAGTAAAAAGCCTACCACTTAGATCACTCGACCATCCATTCAGATGTGTGTGTGTGTGTGTGTGTGTGTGTGTGTGTGTGTGTGTGTGTGTGTGTGTGTGTGTGTGTGTGTGTGTGTGTGTGTGTGTGTGTGTGTGTGTGTGTGTGTGTGGTGTGTGTGTGTGTGTGTGTGTGTGTGTGTGTGTGTGTGTGTGTGTGTGTGTGTGTGTGTGTGTGTGTGTGTGTGTGTGTGTGTGTGTGTGTGTGTGTGTGTGTGTGTGTGTGTGTGTGTGTGTGTGTGTGTGTGTGTGTGTGTGTGTGTGTGTGTGTGTCAGAGTTTATTTACATGTCTTACAGGCCTCATAACGACCTGTATCCATCCAGATACAATAACAAACATATTTTATACTTTATATGAGCAATCCTCGTAGTTTCCCAAAATATAACGACAACAACAAAATTCTCCAAATTATTAATTCGTTTCGCTTTGCAACGCTTTATATTTTTCGGGTTTTTAAATCGTCAAAAGATGCATAAAATGGTTATTTAAGAGCGTGATAAATGTTCAGTTTAACTGTTTCCTCACAAATATCATAACTAAAACGAAAATTTGCGAATCTGAAACAACTTATTTCAATTTTGTCAATTTACCCAAACGTGAAAAGGCCCCTTTAAGACAAACTTGTATTATTGCAAATAATGTAGTTGAAAGTACACGTATCATAGAATTCTTCTACATAAGTTCGTTTTTAGATTTTTATCACCTTCTTTGCATGAACTTTCCGGGCAACCCTCGTACCTGATTCACATTGTATAAAAAATACATTTTTATAAAGACTGGATCATACGATTGTCATAAAAAAATATATACGCGGTTGACCAATTGTTATAAACACTCAGTTTTTCACCTACCTTTACCGATGTCATCCGACGACGGTTACCTACCTTTACCGATGTCACCCGACGACAGTTACCGACCTTTCCCAATGTCATCCGACGACAGTAACCTACTTTTACCGATGTCATCCGAATACAGTTACCTACCTTTACCGATGTTTTCCGACGGTAGTTACCTACTTTTACCGATGTTATCCGACGACAGTTACCTACTTTTACCGATGTCATCCGACGACAGTTGCCTACTTTTACCGATGTCAACCAACGACAGTTACCTAATTTTACCGATGTCATCCGACGACAGTTATCTACCTTTACCGATGTCATCCGACGACAGTTACCTACTTTTACTGATAGTATCCGACGACAGTTACCTACCTTTACCGATGTCATCCAACGACAGTTACGTACTTTTACCGATGTTATCCGACGACAGTTACCTACCTTTACCGATGTCATCCGACGACAGTTACCTACTTTTACCGATGTCATCCAACGACAGTTAGCTACCTTTACCGATGTCATCCGACGATAGTTACCTACTTTTACCGATGTTATCCGACAACAGTCATACCTTTACCGATGTCATCCGACGACAGTTACCTAACTTTAACGATGTTATCCGACGACAGTTACCTACCTTTACCGATGTCTTCCGACGACAGTTACGAACTTTTACCGATGTCATCCGACGACACCTACCTTTACCGATGTCATCCGACGACAGTTGCCTACTTTTACCGATGTCATTCGACGACAATTACCTTCTTTTACCGATGTCATCCGACGACAGTTACCTACCTTGACCGATGTCATCCGACGACAGTTACGTACTTTTACCGATCTCATCCGACGACAGTTACGTACTTTTACCGATGTTATATGACGACAGTTACCTACCTTTACCGATGTTATCCGAAGAAAGGATCACTGTGTCCGCCCGAAGCGCCCTCCTAGGTATATCCTTACGGGCTCGTCTCGTTGATGGCAGCTCCGCATTATCTACCGCGCTGCCGACTCTGTTTAGAACCGTGTTCCGGTATGGTTTTGCGCTACCGAGCACCGGTCTTTCGCTGCTTCCCCTCATACTTGGGCTAGAACCTATGGTCGTATTCGACCTTCCGACCTTCGGACTCGGGACTGACTTTGATCTCTTAAAAAAAGACGATGACGTGTTCGATGATTTCGGCCGTTCCAACGTCTTTTCCCCGTTAGTCGATTGCTCCGTTGTTGGTGCAACATATGTGAGCGATCGTATAAATTTCGGTTCTCCATTTTGCAGTTTACCTATCGATGAACGATGTCCGCCGTTTTGCTTTGTTAGTGGCGGATTACCGTTCTTACTAAGCGCATCCATCCCCGGGATTCCATTTTGCATTATAATATCCATCATTTGTTCGCGCTTTGGTATTTCGGAAGTCAATACATGTCCGCCATTTTCCGTCACGTTGTATGAGCTTTTTTCACCAATTTCCTTTCCGCTATCCAACTTTTGTCTTACGCTATCAGACTTATTGACACTGTTGTTAACTTTCTTCGATCCAATATTTATAGTCGACCTTTCAAAATAATTCGCTACCGCAGTTGGCAATATCTTTTCTCCTTTGCTTCTGATATTAGATTTAGACCTCGTTAAATTCGTAACGGATTTTGGTTTCGTCATGTCCGGCTTAGTGCGTTCCATCGACCTTGACCTTTGAAGTGTAGGCATAGTCTGAAGCGGATTCTTGTCCGGCAGTGTAGACGATTCCGGATTAGCGGCTGGCAGTGTAGCTTTCGGAATTAGGACGGGTCGGTCTGGCTTTGGACCCAAGTTTGTCGCGGTACGTTTCATTTGAAGATCAAGCGAAGACCTTTCTTTTTCCAACTTCTTGTTCATAGACGTGGTTGGTCGGGCGTAGCTCGGGGTTGGCGGAGCCGGTTTGGGGCGCCTGGAGCCTTTGTTCTCTATGTCCTTGACATTGATGGCCTTCAGGTGCTTCAGCGTCCGCGCCACGCCGCTCTTTCCGAATATGGACGGCGTTCCTCGAATGAGCGTCGTCGTGGAGCCCGTGCTGCTTTTCGTGTCGTCCACTGAATAACAGAACAACAGCATATAAGCCGCGCTCTGAGAAAAAGGGGCTTAATACATGTGCGTAAGATGTCGTCTCAGATTAGCCTATACAATCCACACAGGCTAACCAGGGGCGACACTTTGTGACTACACCGAAGTTTCGTTTAGAAGGGACTTCTTTAAAACGAAACTTCCATTAAAGCGGAAAATTTGGTCACTTATAAGCCTGTGCGGAGAAGACAGGCTGATCTGGGCTGACACTTTACGCACATGCTTTCAGACCATTTTCCTCAGAGTGTGGCTCATAGGTTTAGCGGAAAGGGTCGTCCCTGATTAGCCTGTGCGGACTGCACTGGCTAATCTGGGACGACACTTTACGCACAAGTGTACACGTGGTCAAGTTTCTTAAACATTATTGGTATATATATACACATATATATATAAAATCACTTCAATTAAAAAATAAATGTGTCTACGAAAATATGAATCAGATACGCAACCCAAGAACATCGGAATTAGTTTCCCCACTTCATTATAAACGGAAATAAGCTTACATAAAAAAACGTCTTATTTTTGTCATTTTTTATACAAATATTGTATATAACAGTGGTGGAAAAAAATATTAAGAAAAACTCTCGCAAAATTTTAAGTATTGCAATGCTTTTTAAGGTGCTTATATATTTTCACATATTTTGGCATGTATTGAAGTCTGTCAGTAAATGCTTTATATTGATAAGTGTAAACATTGGATCTAAAAGGCTCCAGTAAAAATAACAAGAATACAATTTGACAAAGAGAAAAAAGTAACCCTCAACTGGGCGCGAACCACTGACCCCTTGAGTAAAAGTATATCGCTTAGACCACTCGGCTATCAGTGCTCGTACAATGAGTGATGTATTTTAGACTATATATATAAGCAATCCACAAAGTATCCCAAAATATAACGACAAGAACATAACTCTCCAAACTATTCAATCGTTTCGCATTGCATTACTTTATAATTTTCAGGTTGTTAAATCGTCAACAGATGCATAAAAGGGATATTTTAGAGCATGGTAAATTTTCAGTATTACTGTTTCCTCACACATATCGTAACTACAACGAAAATTTGTGAAGCTGACAACTTTTTTATTTTGTCAATTTACCAAAAAGTGAAAAGGCCCATTTAACAATGTTTACTTTCATTGTTGGAATGTATGTCTACCAATATCGGATTATAGTATTCAGAGAAATCTCACCTAGCACATCTTTCTCGGTAACGACGCTCTTTCGTCTGTGTGACGTCTCTGACTCGTGGATGTCTGAAGAAAACGGAAGTGTTGCATGCAAAAAAGAGTTGCGACAATAGTTGCATATAATGATATATACATAGTTTTTAAATGTTCTGTTTTGTTTCTAAGCGCTTTACATCTTCCACATTTCTTACTCATATTAAATACAGTCTGATCTGCAATATCATTGCTATGATATACTGAATAGCAAATTAATTGAAAATTACTGTATTTTATATAATGCATTTTTATTAACCTATATGGATATAAGAAGAACACTTTCTTATGAAAACGTAGGGGAATAAAAGTGTCTTAAATACAATTGAATAATGCAACGTGATTCAATTAATCAATCCATCTCAAATCAATAGAAATACATATATACCTGTAGTGCATTAGTGGCCATTAAAAAGTGTATGGACGACTTAACAACTAAGCTACAATAGTTCCTTCACGTTATGCTATTGCTCTAAACGTTTTTAAGCGTCAACTTCCACTGTCGTGTGTTCATTTCCACGACAACTTTCATGAAAATTAGGGAAAAGTATACTCAAAATGCTTATTATTATCTTAATTATTCATTATGTATTGAAAACATATCCCCAATAGATCTATGAAGCCATTTTCTATGGCAAGCGGTTCGACGCATATTCCCAAGAAACTAGATTTCTCGTGAGAATCTAGGTTCTCATTCTGAGAACCTAGGTTCTCATTCTGAGAACCTAGGTTCTCATGAGAACCTAGGTTTTCAAATGAGAACCTATGTTTGAAAACCTAGGTTCTCATGAGAACCTAGGTTCTCAGAATGAGAACCTACCGGTAGGTTCTCATGAGAAACCTAGTTTCTTGCGGTTCGACGCATAATCCCAAGAAACTAGGTTTCTCATGAGAACCTAGGTTCACAGAATGAGAACCTAGGTTCTCGCTTGAAGATTGCACATTGCTTCAAGAACCCAAGTTCTCATTTGAAAACCTAGGTTCTCATTTGAAAACCTAGGTTCTCATGAGAACCTAGGTTCTCGCTTGAAGATTGCACATGGCTGCAAGAACCCAAGTTTTCAAATGAGAACCTAGGTTTTCATGAGAACCTAGGTTTTCATGAGAACCTAGGTTCTCGTTTGAAAAACCTAGGTTCTTATTTGAAAACCCAGGTTCTCATGAGAACCTAAGTTCTCAGAATGAGAACCTAGGTTCTAAGAATGAGAACCTAGGTTCTCATTAGAAACCTAGTTTCTTGCGGTTCGACGCATAATCCCACGAAACTAGGTTTCTCATGAGAACCTAGGTTCTCAGAATGAGAACCTAGGCTCTCGCTTGAAGATTGCACATGGCTTCAAGAACCCAAGTTTTCAAATGAGAACCTAGGTTTTCATGAGAACCTAGGAAAAACCTAGTTTCTTGGGATTATGCGTCGAACCGCTTGCCATAGTTTTCAAAATCAGTTTGAATAAAATCAATCGAATAATACTTTAATTTATGACTGTTTATACATACCGTTCAACCGTTTCTTCCAGTTGTCGACGTCACCATATCCTTTCTCCATGCTGTCAGGAACGTTAAGACGCTGGGAGACCTCGCCTAAAGGATGGTTCCCTGCAACCATGAGCGGATACCGTTGTTAAACACACGTGAGCCGCGCTCTGGGAAAACGTGGCTTAATCCTTAAGCGTAAAGTGTCTTTCCAGATTAGCTTGTGTAGACCGTACAGGCTACCGTTAATCAGGGACGATACTTTCCGCTTTTGTGAATTGTTTTGTTTAAAAAAAAGGTTTCTTCAAAAAGAAAGTCCACTGTATACGTTAAGTGTTGTCCCTAATAAGCCTATGCGAACTGCACCAGCTAATATGAGACGACACTTAAAGCAGATTAATTAAGCCCCGTTTTTGTTCGACTAACACCAACCGATCATACTCATTGGTTGCCGCCTATTCACTTGATTTTTTATATTCTAGGATTTGTTTTCGAACGTTTTGCTGTATGCAATCATTGTCGCACAATTAACTTTGGCATATGAAGAAATATGTGTTTCAAAGATAGTTTGAAGATTTCTTCTTTGACTATGCTTATAAAAATGGAAAATAACGCGTGCGTAGTTTAAAGACGTTGAGAAGAATAAAGATTGATCGACCTTACTCAACCGTTTTTAGATGTTAGTGGAAAAAACAGCGCGTTTAGAGATACGGATTTGACGCTTGAAGGAACGTTAATATATAAGTACGGGAACCAAACACCATGTCTACACAAACCTGTAATTTCTTAATTTTACGTTTTTTTTTTGAATATCATTTAATCATATTCATTATATCAGTATTTGTTTCAAATATATACGATATTCAGTCGAAGTAGCTAGCATTTTACTCTTTTAATGAATGTCGAGTTTCTTTGATACAACAAATTATTTCTCGACAAAGGTCAACTAGTTACACTGCGTTCTTCAGTATTTATTAGAAAATGTTCACAAAAGTGTTCATTCATTTGTGTATCCTTTTCAAAAGATTATTTGTAAGTTTCTGTGCAATATTGCTTACCATGATATGAAAACTTAATATAAAAGCATAGTTCTCAGCTTAAATTAAGTATTCGTGATTCTAAGGTAGCATTAAGACTGGTGAATGTAAATCAAGAGATCGACACGTTTAATACATCTGCACAGGGTGGGTGGTGCATTTGCCGCACAGCGCTCTCACAATCCTGGGTCACCGTGGAGTAGTGGATACGGTGTCCGCCTAGCGACCGGAAGGTCACGGTCTCGATCCCAAATGTGGGATCGTTCTTTATATCCATCAGAAAGACACCAAGTATTGGTTCTACCCAGGAAACTGACTCGAGAGCGTTTCAGTAAGCCTTCAGCTTTTGAAGCAATCAAGCTAACAAAAAAGGTTTCAAAATAAGCACATTTTAGAACTTATTACCATTTACCTGTTTTCAGCAGGCTCTTCAGTCGGGCTATTCGCTTGGCGCGCGCTTTCAGAAACGAGCGGAGGCAAAACGCCACTATAGCAATGATGATGAGGCCTACGACACACGGCAGCAGAATGTAGAGCCACGTGAAGGACATGGTTTCTGAACTCGCTGTCGTGGTAGAACCTGGCGTTGTAGTAGTTGGCGTGGTCGTTGTTGTGGGTGTGGTTGTAGTGGTAGGTACTGTTGTCGGAGTAGTAGTTGTCGCTGTTGTTGTTGTTGTTGTTGTGGTTGTAGTTTCTGGAGTAGTTGTTGTGGTAGGAGTAGTTGTAGTTGTTGTCGGTGTGGTTGTTGATTCAGTTGTTGTTGTTGTTGTAGTAGGTGTTGTAGTAGTTGGCGTTGTGGTGGTTTCAGTAGTAGTTGTGGTTGTAGGAGTAGTTGTAGTGGTTGTCGGTGTGGTTGTTGTAGTTGTTGGTTGAGTTGTTGTTGTAGTTGTTGATGTGGTTGTTGGTTCAGTTGTTGTACTTGTTGTTGGTTCAGGAGTAGTTGTGGTGGTTGTCGGAGTGGTTGTGGTCGTTGTTGTAGTTGTTGTAGTAGTTGGTACACCTATAAAATTTCGTATTCCTTTTTATTTTGCAATACATTGTAAGTTTATGTGAACTTAACAGTTCAACCATAGCTTGGTAGGTACGGATACACAATATTAAAATGTATTTTTTAATAATAAAAGTCCACAGATTAGGATTACGTTCATAGAACAACAGAACAGCTCTAACACAAGAATAGCAGAATGTATATCAGAACGGAAGAATCAAATATAAATTCTAAAAGAATAACAACAATAAAAAAACTTCTTAAGCAGAATAAGAGAAACACTGTGGCAGAATAGCAGAACAACATACACAACAGAAGAGTTGTTGAAACACTGCGGCAGAATAGCAGAACAACATACACAACAGAAGAGTTGTTGAAACACTGCGGCAGAATAGCAGAACAACATACACAACAGAAGAGTTGTTGAAACACTGCGGCAGAATAGCAGAAAAACATACACAACAGAAGAGTTGTTGAAACACTGCGGCAGAATAGCAGAACAGCATACTTGCATTATAGTCCAACATAGAGTAACGCCACAATAGAACAGATTGTCTGATCAAGTTCAGAAGAACAGCAAAATAGCTTAAGAACTCTAATGGAATAATAGAACAACAGAAAGCATAGCTGGACAACTCCATTTTAAAAACAAACTACAGCATAAAGTATATATTTCAACCAGGACTGTGTTATAAACGTTACTGATACCCCTCGCCGCCTTATCATCTATGATCAGAGGCAAATAACTCGCGAGTGTGTGGATCAGTGGGTAAAGGTGTTCCGCATATCCGACTGCATATCAGAATTGTGTCAGTATACTTTAAGTTTCAATTGCTTTGGAAAAAATGGAAGTAATTTGACCCACTAACGTCAGTTTATGCGGACTAACCGACCGATTGACTGACCGACCGACCGACAAATCGACTCCAAAATTCCATCTGTTTAACGTCGTTTGCGGGGAACAGTAGAACAGAAAATCACATTGATGTTTTAGAGGCAATGATGCCTACTAATTTTAAGTTGATTGATGTTGTTTTTTATAGTGCACATTACTGTGTGACTAACTATTAACCCACAACTAGACACTCGTGTTACCAATCATATTGTTTAAATGACTGTTAGAAAATTATATATGTCTGTCTCTAAAGAAACTCATTTAAATAACACCAGGGGAATAGAAAGACAGCAGAATAAAAGTACTACATTAAACAGACTAACTCATGCAGGACAATAACATAAATACAGGTGTTAAACTAATGACCAAAATGCTGTCAAGGACAGTGTATCGCCCGCCAAGGGTGCAGTGTTGTACATTAATAAGCGAGTTCACATTTAAAGGGACTTTTTCACAGATGTTGGCATGTATTGAAGTTTGTCATTAAATGCTTTATATGGATGAATGTAAACTTTGGACATTAAAAGCTCCAGTAAAAAAATACAATTAAAGGCGGAAAAAAGTAACCACCAACTTGGCTCGAGCCACTGACCCCTGAAGTGAAAGTCTAACGCTTAGACAACCCAGCCATCCGAGCTTATACAATGAGTGATGTATTTTATACTTTATATAAGCAATCCTCGTAGTGGCACAAAATATAACGTCAACAACAGAACTCTCCAAATTTTTCAATCGTTTCGTGCTGCAACGCTTTATAATTTTCAGGCTTTTAAATCGTCAAATTAAAGATGTCTATTATGGGTATTTTAGAGCATAGTAAATGTTCTGTATTAGTTCTTCCTCACAAATATACTAACTTCAACTAAAATTTGCGAATCTGAAACATTTTTTAAAATTAATTTTGTGAATTTACCAAAACGTGAAAAGATCCCTTTAAGAGAAAAAACGCACCTTGATAATACGCGCTGTACCTACTGGAGAAAATTATTCTGTAAACTTCGACGAAATTCGAATACTTACTGTCGGAGGAATTGTACACAGAAACTGTTATATACTACGGAATTCCATAAACGACAGCATGCTGTTTACCGCCAACTGCCAACTGCTAACTGTCAACTGTCTACTGCTGACTGCCAACTGCTTACTGCAAACTGTCTACCGTCAATTATACTACTATAGTTATATAGTCTACTGCCAACTGCTTACAGTCAACTGTCCACTGCTGACTGCCAACTGTCTACTGCCAACTGCTTACAGTCAACTGTCTACTGCCAACTGTCTACTGCTGACTTCCAACTGCTAACTGCCAACTGTCTACTGCTTACTGGAAATTAAAAAAATACAATTGATCAATAACAATTGAGCATATTACAAGAATGCCGGTCAAAAATTACACCGTTGAGGAGATAAAGACGGTTCTGGCTAGAAAGCATGGTATATCGTACAGGTACAGTACAAGTATATGGTTATTGGCATAGATCTTTTCAAAGACATGAGAGACAGCGGGGATCTAGCTTTCAGTAATGCTTTTCACATAGAATGTCTCCGGTTTTGTTTTATACGAGTAATTCAACGGACGGACAAAAAAGGACAACCCCCCCAAAGTGGCCTGCAGACGGGTTAACACAGACAAAAACGTACCAACAAGCGTCGAAACCATCACACAGAAAACATAAAAGCCATATAAAGTAGGACTGAAGACAAACATTAAATATAAATAGGGACATGACAACCCGCTTTGTCATATATTTGTTCTGTACCTGTACGATATACCATGCTTTCTAGCCAAACCGTCTTTATCTCCTCAACGGTGTAATTGTTTGACCAGTATTCTTGTTGACAGTTGGCAGTTGACAGTAAGCAGTTGGCAGTATACAATTGACAGTAAACGGTTGGCAATAGACAGTAGACAGTTAGCAGTTGGCAGTCAGCAGTAGACAGTTGACAGTAAGCAGTTGGCAGTTGGCGGTAGACAGTAGGCTGTCGTTTATGGAATTCCGTAGTTATATGTAATTTTTATGACGTTCGATAACTTTAAAAAATTATGCAATTGTTTAACCGTGACAATATGCACTGAAGCCCTCGGAGATAGTGATAATGTAACACATTCACGAAAATTGCATGCACAACGTACAGAAATCGGAGTTTATGCAAATTAAGGCGTTATCTTCCCTTCAGTTCATACACCGATGTATGTTGTAAAATGCTTTTCATTTAAATGGTTCTTATTAATTACTGGTAGATATTTGTTTAATGCCTCATTCATCCAATTAATAATGTAATGCTTATTCAAAGTTCAGTTTATCTTATAATAGTTTAATATATACATTTATATATTACTTAAACATATCTATTACAAGCGTTATGGGGGATTCGGGGAATTTGCACTGATATTGTATAATGGGAAATGAACGCCTTCACTATTGACAATTAAATGGGTGATTCGTCGTACTTTAAGTGCCAATTGTTTTTGCTCAGAAAAAAACAAGTCCTCTTTATTTCGTAAGATGCAAAATCCGACACATGGGCGTGAGATAAAAGTGCACGTGCACACAAATCCACATATCACTGCAAACCCTATATCACAGCTGTGTTGCAATATGCTCTTACAACCCGTGAACAACGGTGTTGCAATATGCTTCTACAACCCGTGAACAACGGTGTTGATGGTGTAGTCTTACACGAAACTGAAATAAATCAAATTACATATTATGAATAAATCTCAACAAAAAATAGAATTATAGAAAATACCAATAATATTGATATCGTGATTTGGGAAATAGCGTGTATCGTAGCGTATCTTCAGTTTCAATTTTAGTACATAATTTGCTTGTACAAAACAAAAACATATATATTTTTTAAACGGACAAATGTGGTCTGTTACAGCTTGTAACTTTATTTGTTATGGATAACCTGTCGTGTTTAAGCTACTTGATGTCAAAATTCGACTGGCGTCACAGAAAATACTTTGTTTTTGTATTTGTATAAACGGGTTTGAAAACTTAAATGCGGCTAAGCCATCTACGTGTGCGTTAATGTATTTGATATGTTGATACGTGCAAACTAATGCTAAAGCAAACACTCAGATGTTCATACATATGTTGAGCTTTAGCCTTGTTTACGTCATGAAATGACATTTTTGGTCATCCCATCTAGTGCCTTGTCAATACAATACAAATTTCAAAGTGCACTTTTTTAATGCATGTTTGTGTATGTTTTTATTTATTCATACGTTTGGATGTTTGCTAGTATTTTACAAATAAGATATAAGATGTAATACTTTACCTATTACTTTGCATGACTTCGACAGATTATTTCTTTCCCAACTGTCACAGTTTTATAAAGCGAATATAACACTGCATACAATTCGAAATTCACAATTTAAGGATTCGGATCCATGTGTATACTTGGGCTTTTGGCCTTCTGGATGGATTTTTCAATAAACCATATAGATCTGCAAAACCGTGTTAAATGATTGTCAGTACAGTATCGTCCTGAATTAAGACTGTGCAGTCCACCCAGGCTAATCAGGGACGACCCGTTTCTCATTTACAGTCTTTTGGTTTAAAGGAAATCTCTTCTTAGCGATAATAGAGTTAAGGCGGCATGTGCACATGCTAATCTGGGACGACACAGCCTGACCCTAACCCTGGCACAGCAATTAAGCGCCGTTTTCTCATGGCGATGCTCATATGCTTTATTGCGTCCACCCTAACATCCGTATTACTCGACCCGGATTATGACTGATATGCTGTAGGTTGTATTGTTAGCTTGTGCCATCTTAGACAAAGGAATCACTATATATACGTACAGTATGGTTTCAGTTCCATAGTGGCCCCGGTGGTGTCGGAGGGAGAGACGCTGGGTGTCTGGGTGCCCGTACACTCCCCGGGGATCATACTCAGCTGGGTTGAGCTTCCGGACGATTGGGCCGCCTGGTATAAATATGAGCCTTGTTCTTAACTTGATTTTCGGTAAGGATGGACTTCATTGAAATTTAAAAAAAAACCATATAGGCGGAAAGTGTCGTCCCTGATAAGCCTGTGCGGACTGCACAGGCTAATCAGGGACGACACTTTACGCACATGCAATAAGCCCAGTTTTCTCAGAATGCGACTCATATATACTTAGTAAATAGTATCACACTTTGCAAATAAAAAGCTGAATATTCATTATAAGCCCTTTAGTGGCATATATAATTTGAGTCTTGTTCTGAGAAAACTGGGCATAATGCATGTGCGTAAAGTGTCATCCGAGATAAGCCTGTGCAGTCCGCACAGATTAATCAGGGACGACACTCTCCGCTGTTATGACATTTTTCGTTTCAATGAAGTCTCTTCTTAGCAAAAATCCAATTTAGGCGGAAAGTGGCGTCCCTGATTAGCCTGTGCGGACTTCACAGGCTAATCTGGGACGACACTTTACGCACATGCATTCTGTCCAGTTTTCTCTGAACACGACTCATATAATTTTATTTGTAGTGTACAGTTGTATGCATCGATTTAAAGATACTATTTCATAGTCATTTTACTTCGATAACATAATATTCCCAGCATGTGTTTCCTTTTGTATTTATGTGCTTACATTTAAAGAGGCTATTTCATAGTGGTTTTTTTTACCTTGAGAAAATAAAACCCCTATAATTAATTTGCTTTTTTAAAGTTAAACCCCCTATTCTGGACATCTCGTTTAACGTTCCTAAATGTTTTACCAGGAAGCCATCTCCTTATTAGTGGTTTGCACAAAATAACATGAATACACATAAAATCAACATTTTCCCACTTCGCAAACAAAACGAATAACGTATATTATATGCGTGTCAGTGGCATATATAATTTTATTGGTGAAAGGAAATCCGCTTTCAGTGAAGAAACATTTCATTTTCAGTAAGTGAAAATATAAGAAAAAACAAAATATTTATACATCAATAGCATCGGACTACCAGTGCCAGTTATTTTGAGAGTTGAACATGCGTGAAGAAAATTTAAACACAAGTTTAATAAAGCTACAACGACCTACAGATGAAAACTCACTTTTTAAATTACATGTGCATTTATTTTTTACTCGAGGAAACTAGTACGTGTAAGTTGATAAAAGCTTACAATACGTACCACACAAACAAACTTAGATGACACGGTTGAATCCGGGTTATACAGAGTGGTGTAGGACACTGTAGACGGGGTGAAACTTACTATGCACCAAAGCTGACCGGATGCTGAGACAGAACATGAAAGAGGTTAAGTAATGAACGTTTATATGGTATATATAGTATCGCTTATTGCTGTGTGTTTCTTTTAATACCAATATGCTTAAAGCCGCTATCGATAAATGTATATATCGAAACTTTTCTTACCGATATGATAAGTATAACTTGTTACTAAATGAATATCTGTTTGAAAAAGTGAATATACATTGTTGAAATAAATGTCTCTATTTTGGGGTAAAATAGACTACCGTCGATATGCTCTGTAACATAAAAGTTGACTTTTCGCAAAGCAATCACTAACAAACAAATCTTATGGCCTAGAGTTCAATAAACGGTAGCAAGATCGTTATTTTCAAGCGGCACGACCAAGCAAGCAAACGATAAGGCACCCAGATGGGCTTTCGCAGCCAACGACCATTTCGGACAGGTATTTGGCATTTCATATGAACTGCACGATATGGGTCTTATTTGGGTTTAAAAAAAAAAGGCATCCCCGAAACAGCATATAGGCCTTCTGGGACCCAGACGTGTATGTTACGCACTTGAATAGAAAGGCTTCTTCGCCGTACAGCCAGTATTATCAACGATGACGTGCGTACGAAACGTTGCCGCGTCACAGGCATTGATGGTGGCGGTGTTGACGTTAGCACAATACGTTACTTTCTTTTCCGTGTAAGTGTAGTTGAAGGAACCGAGCAGAGGGTCAGGGCAGTCAACCTTCGCAGCATTCTCGTTGCCTAGGTAAAGAGCATAAGAACTGAATTTTAGGCTATCGGTTGAGGCCGGTAGAATAATTATAATCGGACGATCACAAAGTGTTATATGAGAAACTCCGTTGATCCCAAATGCCTTAGGGTAAACCCAATTGTCAGAGAACATAAACCCTTGCAGTCAATCTTCGATACGATCCGGGCCTCGTCCCATTTAATAAATGAGGCCGTCCTAATGAAAATTTTCAGTGAATAGTTAAATGTGTTTTTCTTAAAGAATAAAAAAAAATGAGACATTTTTGCAATATTTACTTAATTAAAACATGTAAATTTTAAAAAGACCTCGACAATAACGTGCCAGAGACTTCTAAGGTCTTTTTGTATTAATTCAAGACATTTCCAAATGTTTTCTCAAGGAATCTGGTAGATACGGGCACAGGATCGATAAACCGATAAACAGCGCAGAACCAGGTACAATGTATGTGTTAATACACATACCTGGCAGAACCAAATTTGAAATACTTAGCTTACTGTAAAGCAGAGTCACCTATTTTCAGCAGAGTATGGAATTCGGACACTGGTACGCTAGCAGCGCAGACTTTGCCCACGATAGAGCTGTACGTTCCACCCAGAATTCTGAGACTTGCAAGGAATGGCTCCTTATCTGAATATAAACGATCATTTATTTCTTTTAACCCTTTGCATGCTGGGAAATTTGTCTTCTGCTATAATGTCGTCTGCTGAATTTCTAAAATTAGCATTTTCTTCGATTTTTTTCAAAGAATACTATCAGAATAGCAAACAGTTTGGATCTTGATGAGACGCCACGTTCTGTGGCGTCTCATCTGGATCCAAACTGTTTGCAAAGGCCTTCAAAATCCGGTCCCAGCGCTCAAAGGGTTAACTACATACACGCCTTTTCAAGTTTGAGCATATATGAAGAATTTTTTAACTGAGATCTTGACAAATTGCTATGTTTTTCCTTTGTTGTTCTCATCTTATTCGTTCTTTAATTTTATTTTTGTGTTTACTATAACTGCTAATTCTAATTGATATTATACATTTAGTTTCAACAAGTTTTTCATTGGATGGACATTGAAATTACAAACAAACACAAAGCACCGGTATGCTTGACGATCAAGACGCGAAGTCAGAAGGTAACTCATTACACTTAAAGATAGCTTACATATGCTAATCCGGTATCATTTAAAAATTGCTAGTGTACTTACCCGAAAACATGTAGAAATAGTACGAGTAGTCGCTAGCTTTATTGAATTGTAGGCACATCCAAAAATACGAATCTGTATTGTTCGTTAAATATTCCGTTTTTATTGACCTGCAAAAATGTAAACACATTTATACAATAGTGTTTACATGAGGCGTTATTTCATTTCGTCCCATTTTAGTAACCGAATTATCGAAATAACACTCGATATCATGTGATAAATGTTGGTGTATTTCAACCTGTGGAGTTGAGCAGAAACGGTCAAAGTGGGAGTACTTTTTTTAAATTACCATTAATATTTCCAAAAAAGATTATATCCGATGTTCTTCATACTATAACAGTGTCTTTAGAAATTGTTTTCCGAACACGCTCGATGTTAAGTGATAAATGATTTTTGTCTATCAGTGACCATTTAATTCAAAAGTAGAAATTCAAATCCATACGCGTCTATCAAAGCAGTAAGGACTGACCCAGATACAAAATGGG
Source organism: Dreissena polymorpha (assembly GCF_020536995.1). Taxonomy (NCBI): domain Eukaryota; kingdom Metazoa; phylum Mollusca; class Bivalvia; order Myida; family Dreissenidae; genus Dreissena; species Dreissena polymorpha. The sequence continues at coordinate 12,038,354 of NC_068358.1, forward strand.
TCATTTTGAAGTAAGATCATTGAACTTTTCGTTTTTGAAGGAAGAACTGTCTATAATTCAGAAGCAAGGAATTATCCTATGTACTCCAAAAGAAAATAGACCGAAGCAGTTTAAGAAAAATGGAGACCCATCACTTTGTGAAAAATTGTATACAAATTAGCCTCTGGAACTATTGCTGCAATACTAAACACTGTTTTAAATTATCTGATAAATAAAGATTAAATATGGTTTGAAAAAGGAAGATTCATTGGAGCAAACATTCGTCTCATATATGATATAATGCACTTCACTTAAAACATTCTACACCTGGATTAATGATGATGATAAACTTTGAAAAAGCATTTGATACTCTATCTTTTGATTTTATTTTATTTTTAAATGTTGGTCAAAATTTCATCAACTGGATATCACTGTTTGGTCATAATAGTTCTACCGCTGTGCAATGGAATGTTTTTTTTTCCGAATTCTTAAATATAGGCCGTAGCTGTAGGCAAGGAGATTCCATTCGTCCATATTTATTTGAGCTTCGCTCTGTGAAATTGGGGTTTAATGTATGTGCGCAGTCCGCACAGGCTAATCAGGGACGAACCTTTCCGCTTGTATGTTATTTTTCGCTTAAAGTACGACTCTTAGCAAAAATCCATTTTAGGAGGAAAGTGTCATCCATGATTGTGATCTGGGACGACACTTTACACAGAGCACGGCTAATTTATTTTATGTTGTGAAATTTGATCTTTTAAGATACAAAATAACAAGAACATCAAAGGTGTTTTTATAAATTTCATAGATCATTAAATAACACAGTTTGCAGATGACACGACATTACTGTTAGATGGAAATGATGACAATCCTAATATCCTTCATCATTTTTCTAAATACTCCGGTCTAAAAGTAAATTTCGATAGAACCCATGTTATTTGGATAGACTCCTTAAAATAATAAATCGTTCGATAAACATATAAATAAATTGGTTTTGGGGGCACTATTTTTAAATTACTTGGCATAAAGTTTCATATTGGCTCGGAGAAAATGGTACCCGGGAATTGTAACGATAAAAAAACAAAGTAAGTGATAATTACTTTTAATTAGGCAGAATTTTTAATAGAAATCATTTGATGTTGAAGGTTGTTAACTTAACCATATACACACTTTAGTACAAATATGTCATTTTCTTAAGTTTATGTTATACTTTGAGATATAAAAAAATACTTAGACAAGCACCGAATACAGATCTTCTAGTAATCTGTCCCTGTAAAAAATCCAAAAAAATATTATTAACACACAAATAATGTACATAAAATGGTGATTCTTAATTGTAACCATGCATAAAAAGGCAATATTAAAAAAGCACTGCATACTTAAGCACGTATTTATCGCCGTCTTGGTACCAGCAGTCGAATTCATTCACCTCGGATGCACTCTGCCCCAGCATTACCTTGGAAAATGTGAGGCGTGACAATGTACTCGCCACGGTCACTGTACCCAGGTTTGAGCTGGTCCAATTACCATCGAGGCCGGAGGGTAGGCTGCAGGTTTGAGCCACTGAAAATATTCCACAAGTTTTGTTATTTATAACTTGATTAGTGCCGAAACGTTCGGAGGGTTCTGCTTACAATTATGTTGCGATTCGTTGGTATGTATAATTCGTTTTTGTTTTTGATGTTGAGCGAGGTTTACTACATTCATACCTTTACATACAGTTAACGTTCGTGTCCGTGTTTTATTTCGATAAAATACTTGTTTAAGGTAGACACAGTATGCTAAGGCTGCTAAACTTTTTTGTGGATGCATTTAAATCACGATGGTATGGTAAATTGTGAAAACATAAAGTCTCGGTATTAGTGTGGTTGGTGGTCCAGATTGGGTTTCCGGCTACATCCCCCACAGCTATATACCCCGCCGAGATTCGTTTGACCTTGATTTTAAGTCATGATTAACTGCCTTACGACTTCTGGATTTTCTGAATGGCCGCAACACTTTCGCTAGGGTTAATGAAAAACATAGAACGAGATATGTGAAGGGGAACGAACATGAAGGGTCTGACATTTGACCTTCAATTGTGACGAGACTGCCGCATGTCTGCTGCATATTGTCTCAATAACCAAAACATAGGGACCTACGAACGAGGTACATGAAAATGCTTAAACGGGTATATGAAGTATGAAGCGGGCACGAAAACGGAGGGTCCAACTTTTGACCATAAAGGGGCCTTTTCACGTTTGGGTAAATTGACAAAATTGAAAAAAAAGTTGTGTCAGATTCGCAAATTTTCGTTTTAGTTATGATATTTGTGAGGGAACAGTAATACTGAACATTTACCATGCTCTAAAATAGCCATTATATGCATCTTTTGACGATTTAAAAACCCGAAAATTATAAAGCGTTGCAACGCAAAACGAATTAATAATTTGGAGAGTTCTGTTGTTGTCGTTATATTTTATGAAACTACCAGGATTGCTTATATAAAGTATAAAATACATCTGGCATTGTGTTCGGAAGAATGTCCGAGTGGTCTAAGTCGTAGACATTTTACTCCAGGACTCCAGGGGTCAGTGGTTCGAGCCCTGCTGAGGGTTACCTTTTTTTTCTTTTTTAAATTGTATTCTTGATTTTTTTACTGGAGCTTTTTGCATCCAATGTTTACATTTATCAATATAAAGCATTTAATGACAAACTTCAAAACATGCCAAAATCTGTGAAAAGGCCCCTTTAAAGTACGACATATACCTTGGCCGGACTGACTCATATCTTCTGCACATCGTCTTAATGATTTATGATTTAATACAAGTTTCACGAATATCCGTCAAAAGGTAGATACAGGATATGGGGAGCGGGCACACAAGTAGGGGCACAAACTGTTGACCTTGAAGTACGAACTTGATCTTAATCTTTACAGACACATAACCTCTGCACAGCGACTCAATACCCTTCTCATTTGAGACCAGTTTCATGAGATTCCGTATTGGGCACAGGAATTATAGAGCGGACGCGAACATGTTGCGGACAGTCTGACGTACGGACGTACTTATGAACGGACGAATGGCATTCATATTATCTCCCATCAGCTCAGCAGTAGTGCATTAACAAAATGGATACTCATACATGAATTCTAGGTGTCATGTCTTTTTACGAGGTCATTTTGGGTTCACCGTGTTTTCGCTAACCACGTTCTGTGCGTAACAGTTGCTTAACAACAAATATGATCTACAGATACAAACTAATGTAACATGTGTATATTTTCGAATTGAGAAACACCGCGATTAAACAAAATGCAATAAATCGTGTTTATTGTTTGCGTTTACTATAGCAGAAAGACATAATTAAAATAGTACAGTAAGTCATATACTTATTTTAATTAATATTTACTTACCGCAACTCGTAAATAACCCTGATATTAATATTAGAAATAACAGCGCGGTTCCCATCGTTATTGTAATTTTTAATTATCATATATCAACAAATACGCGTCCTACACATATTGATCGTTATAATAAATCAAATGGTTCGACGCAAACTGTTAAATCACGATTGAAATAGATCCGTCTATGAAACAATGGTGTTGGATTTCAAATCTTGTTAAGAGACGCCCTGAGTTATGAAGGATCACAGACGAGAAAGTGGTAGTCTAAACAGAATATCATGTTTTTAAATCGTTGATACAATCATTTGTAAATACCCAGGTCATAAATAGGTTATCAACTACAAATGAGACCATGAACTAATTATATTTAAAATACCCGACTAAATGAACATGTACATTTATTTTGTGCAATTATAAATTTCCTGTTTTGGGGAATACAGCACACATAAAGCACGAATAAATTGTATTTAATAAAATTACAAGATAATTATTGACGCAAAGCATCAAAGGGCGTCGGGAATTTCAGTGCAAAAGGCACTCAATGAAGTTACATGGAACGATTTTTTTTCTACTGTAAATATTAATATATTGGCCGATTATTTTAAACAAGATAGAAAAAGATACTGGTATAACCATTATCTATAATTTTGTGTTATAACCCCCAAATAACCATTATTTATGATGTTGTGTTATAACCCTCAAATAACCATTATCTATGATTTTATGTTGTAACCCCTAAATATTTCATAGTTCATTTTATTTACATTGGTCTCCTTTTGTTTACTGGCATCGATGTGCAGTTTTCATTAATGGAACAGAACTGTGTAGGTTTTAAAAAATCTGCTACATCTAGTAAGCGTAATTTCATATTTTTCTCAACTTCAAGGGGAGATGATTCTGAACTTATTCTTACGTTGCTCATTTACGATAGAGGTTGAGTACTCATTAATATGAAAGCACTGTAAAAGTTTGAAAAAAAAAGAATGAAAACTGTAAATTGTATAAAGAAGCTGCATTTCACAATACTTTGAAATTCAGTAAAAGATCAAAATAGATTTATTGCTCCGATATTCATCATTTTCAATAGGGTTCGAGTAATACTGATATAAAAACACTTAACAACTTTGGAAAGTTTCAGACGAAAGTTGTGAAAACTTTTAAGCAAGTGGAAATTGATTATTTTGTCAAATTAAATAGAAAAAATTCTGGACTTATTGTCCCGATGTTTCTCATTTTTAATGAGGTAAAAAATGCTCATTGATATGAAGACACTGTAAGTTTGGAAAGAATCTGATGAAAAATGTTGACATAATCACCTACCCAAGCAGTTTTTCACTTTATTTTTTAATTCAAAGAGACATAATTCTGGACTTATGGTCCGATAATGCTCATATAGAGAGTTTGGGTTGGGTCCTCATTGATAAAAAAACTGTGCAAGTTTGGGAACAATCGGATGAAAATTTTGGACTTCGAACAATGACTTCAAAATTTCTCAAATTCTAAGGAAGATAACTATGGACGTAATGGTCGGATAATGCTAAAGGGCCCATTCCACCTGGATAGTAATACGTGTCGCGCTTCGCGCTCTATATGTGGTTCTTAAAAAAAAAACTCCGAGGAGTGCTTGACTCTAGGGAAACGGGTTGCTGGGACACAGCTCCTCCTTGATAAGCGGCTGCTTCCTTTATCGCAACTCATTGTTACAATCAATAATACGTGTCGCGCTTCGCGCTCTATATGTGGTAGGGATACAAGGGATAGTACTTAGGGCCTATTATAGACAACCATAAAAATACAAGGATCATAGATGTGTTGTTTGCATTTATTTTTTAATATAAAAACACGTGTATTTTTTATAAGATATTTAAGTGATGTAAGAAATTTTCATTAACGTTGTCACCACGCGGCATCCATTAATGATAATAAAAATATCCAATTGTAGTAAAATGGATTTTAAAATGTCTACATAAAATAAAGCTTTATTATATTTATTAACCTGACTGAAAAAAATGTCAGCCGCCGAACTGTTACGTTCGTGCCGTAACCCGGGATTGAAGCGGGGGCCTTTAGAAGATTGTTGCGTAAACAACTTCAGTCTAACGCTCTCCCAACTGAGCTATTCCGGCTGACATCATTTATGCACTGCTATTTGGTGAAGTTGTGTATAGCGATCGTTATTATATGTCTATTAATAAACTAATACATTGTACGTTTTCGTACCACTACGCCTTCCAATAAACTTGCTTGCGCGATAGGTCGTTAAATATCGTACTTCATTTATTCTCCACTAAATAAGCAAATTAGAAAAACCACAAAATAAATATATTTTGATTATGTTTTGTTTTTATACAAAACCAGAAAGTTTCGCGTATTTGCCCAGTCCCTGTGATCTTTCCCCTGTGATCAGTTGTGGATCAGTTATTAATTGAAACAATTAGCTTTGCATTATTGGCAATAAATGTGGTAATAAATGTAATAGGCACAAATGCAGTACTTATTTACACTAATTTACACAAAAAATCACCACTATGCAAGATATTCTTAAAACAAAAATATATACATTGATCCGTAAAATAACTTCTCTTCCCATAAGCGAAAAAAAAAATGCATTTCATTCTAGTCGCTGCTCTCCAGAGCGACGCCAACAATCGTTAACAAGACTTTATTGCCCCATTCAATATTAGTGTAGGGTTATATCCTATTAAACATCAGAATTAAATCGGTGTCACTTGTCACAGTAGATATTAGCTTGTAATGATTATTACGGTCGTGTAATAATTGTCACATTTGGTCTAGAATTAACTTCACATTTTATATCAGAGTATAAAAAAGCGCGCAATCGGAATCGTAGTAGATAGTGGTGTACAATAATTGCCACTGTCGATATCAATGTTGAATCTTTGTCACAGATGATAATTGAATTTAATTATAGTAACAATCACTGTCCGATTAGAATCTCAGTCACGGTCGATATCTGTTTGAGATCATATGGTCGATATCCGGGTAGAATAATTGTATTAATCGATATAAGTGTGGGATCTTCGAAAAAGTCTATATCAGTGTAGGATTATTATGACAGTCTATAACAGTGTAGGATTATTATGACAGTCTATATAAGTGTAGGATAATTGTGGCAGTCTATATCAATGTAGAAATATTATGACAGCCTATATCAGTGTAGGATTATTATGACCTCCTATATCAGTGTAGGATTATTATGACAGTCTATATAAGTGTAGGATTATTACGACAGTCTATATCAGTGTAGGATTATTATGACAGTCTATATCGGTGTTTGATTATTATGACAGTCTATATAAGTGTAGGATTATTATGACATTCTTTATCAGTGTTTAAGTATTGTTGCAGTCGATATCAACGTTAAAGCATTGTAAACAGTCGATATCAGTGTTACAGAATTATAACAGTCGATATCAGTGTTAAAGAATTGTAACAATCAATATCAGTGTTAAAGAATTGTAACAGTCGATATCAGTGTACACGCTTGTAACAATCGATGTCAGTGTAAAAGCATTTAACAGCCGATATCAGTGTTAAAGCATTATAACATTCGATAACAGTGTTAAAACATTGTACCTGTCGATATCAATGTAAAAGCATTAAATGGTCGATATCAGTGTTTAAGCATTGTAACTGTCGATATAAGTTAAAAAGCATTTAACAGTCTATATTAGTTTTAAAGCATTGTAACATTCGATAACAGTGTTAAAACATTGTATCTGTCGATACCAGTGTAAAAGCATTTAACAGTCGATATCAGTGTTTAAATGTTGTAACATTCGATATCAGTGTTAAAGCTTTGAAACAGTCGATATCGGTGTTAAAGCATTGTAACAGTCGATATCAGTGTAGGATAATTGCCTTAGTCGTTGCCAGTGAAAGATCGTCTTATTCGACATCAGTGTATAAACATTGTAACTGTCAATGTTATTTCTGGCTACCATAACTTAAAATGTCGATTTATATCTGTTGTGTCATTATGCGAAATAACGTTATGGGAAGACCACCATAACAAAATCTACCAGAAGTTGTTTGATAGTCTAAAACAAAAACACGAAATAGGCAGCACTTTTGGATAAATGTTTGTCTTTTACACCTAAATAGCAGACTGTTTACACACATACACACACACACACACATGTCAAAAATCACTTGCAAATAACTGTGTCATTAAACGTTGCTAAAATGATAGTAGTATTATATGGTATTATATGGTTATGTGACCTGAAGTCCATTAAAGTTTTAGTATGTATTTTGATCATCTAGATACATAATACATAATAAAGTTGATATTTTTAAAAATATCCGTGTCTAGTCAATTTGTAAAGTGTTCAAAGATGATCAATAGTACAAGTGCTACGAATACAATGATTATGACGACGACAGCCACGTTAAAATAGATGAATATTTTATTGAAAAGCATTAATGGGTAGAACACACGATAATTGTAACGACGATGGTGGCGTTAACAATAATTATGTAAGATCGTACAAACGACAACGATATTGAGCCTACTGTTTGTAATAAATATGACGATAAGAGAAGTCATCACCCCACTGTTCATTTTATCGCCACGAATTTCTCGTGAATCCGGGGACCCTCAAGTTACTCGTGGTCTGACTCAGACTTCTACTGAATTTCGGTCTCGTCGTTCCAGTTTCCGCTCTGCTCTGATCCATCGGAAGCCCCTGCTGACTTCCCCCTGCAAGAAACGCGTCGACCAAGGGAGCGGTTGGAACATCCGGACTGGGGTAGGGTCGGAGCGGTGAGGGCGCCGTCGGGACCTCCTCCGGTAAGAGCGCCAGTGAGACGGGCTCTGTCGTCCTTATTGTGTCGGCTGGTTTCGAGCTCTTTGAAATCTCCTCGTGTAGACAAGCGTTGTTTGAAGCTTTTGGTGCTTTATCTGTAATTTTTGAAAATTATTGTTTTTATAAAAATGTGCAAATACATATGTAATACTTACTTATAAAATGACGTCGCCACTTGTTAAAAGCCAGCTTTTATCATACATTTAATTTGCTCACTTATTTTTTCTTCTGACTGGGATTAACATTTATGTTGTGTGAACATTGATATATTTCTTAAAGTCAAGTATTGAAACGCTTTACCTTTTCCAATATTTTTGGAGGACAGGTTTACAGCGTTACTTCTAAGAAATCCGCCCGGTCGTTCCGATTCCTCTGACTTTACAGACGTCACCAATTCGTCAATGCTTTGCTGCAATCCAGGCACCACTGCGTTTCGGGACGATTCGCTCTTCGACATCCATTTCGTCAGTTTCGACGTCAGATTCGACTGCACGCGAGAGATCAAGCTCATGTTTTCCACACGAGTGCGATCGAGATTTGACCTTGACCTTTTTAAACCTTGACCCGAATATGACTGCACTTTTTCCGCCTTTAAAACTACCTCAGGTACATCGGAAATACTTGGAGCATTTTTACCATCCTTTAATGGCCAATGCCCGTGTTCACTCGCATTCGCATTTGTTTTAATAAGATTGTGTCCTTGAAAGTGTTTCAGCTCACTGGTACCCGGCAGCTTAATTGAAGACGCGGCTTTGACATTGTTATGTATAGTTGTAGTTCCAGACTCGGTGGATCTCTTGATGGTGTGTATATTAAAGGCCTTCAAGTGTGCAAGTGTGCGTTTGGTGCCGGTACGCCCAAAGACAGTGGGCGGAGGTTGTTTGGTGGCCGTGGTTTGGTCTAATTCACCTAAAATAATAACGAATTCGCCATTGTTGGAACGATAAAATTAACGCAATTAAATTGTTCAAATGAAATTAAAAACTTGATGATTACAGTTGGAAATATTGCATTCTCTGCTCGTTCATATGGAATATAGTTAATGAGTAAAACTTGACTGGACAAACATCGTAAAATAATGCGCAAAAGCCAGATAATGCGGATTTTCTACGACGTCTCTTGCGAAATATAACGAATTTAAGGGGAAAATGTAATATGATTTGTTAAAAGATGTGGATGATTTTACCGCTTCATTCATTAATGACAGAACAATTTTATTTCATATACCCGGTATAGACAGCATTGCATACGTATTTGCGTTTTTTTCCCATTTAACACAAACACAAACTTAAGTAAAGAGGGTACCGGTATATACTAAAGAGAAACGTACATATGACGTCACGTCCGGAAACGGCACTTTGACGTCTAGTGTAGAAAACAAGTTTAAGTGAGCGTTCTCCGATCATTGACAGCCGCCCATCTGAAATGGAATACCCGGTAGCTTGAATATTTTGAGAGCTATACTAAGTTATCAGTATCGATACATCTTTCTGGCTTCGACTATTTCCTTAAAAGGCAGAGCACTGACGCTGAAATGATGCGAGATGGAATTACCTGCGTTCTTTTAAAGTTTTCGTTGACATAACTGTTTACTATGGTGGCATAGAGGTGACATTCACTCCTCTTTTTTATAAATTGCACTCCTCTTTTTTTCTATCTCGTAGCCACGACTTAGTAACTCGTGGCCACGAGTTAGCTATATCGTGGCCACGAGATAGAAAAAAAGAGGAGTGCAAAACTTAATAAAAGAGGAGTGCAATTAAAAAAAAGAGCGTTGCATTTAAAAAGGAAGGGTGCATTAAACAAAAGAGGAGAGAATTTCGAGATCTCCAGATCACGACTTAGCTAACTCGTGGCCACGAGTTAGTCAGCCAATCAAATACTATCTTGTTCCCTCAAATTAATCAGCCAATGAAAACGTCCTAAAGACAAGGCTCTGATATAATATAACATACTACTATTAGTACTACTATTACTACTACTGCTATTGCTGCTATTATTGTTGCTGCTGCTACTACTACTACTACTACTACTACTACTACTACTACTACTACTACTACTACTACTACTACTACTACTACTACTATTTCTACTACTACTACTACCACTACTACTACTACTACTACTACTACTACTACTACTAATACTACTACTACTACTACTACTACTACTACTAAAACTACTTTTACTATTACTACTAAAACTACTACGACTACCACTTCTTCGACGACGATGACGGACGACCAACGGACGACCGACCGACGGACGACCGAGGGACGACTGATGGACGACCAACGGACGACCGATGTTTGGACGAGAGACGACCGACTGACGACCGACGGATGACGCCGGATGGACGACCGACGGACCACGACCGGAGGACGGACGACCGACGGACGGACGACCGACGGACCACGACCGGAGGACGGACGATGGACGACGACGGACGACCGACCGACGACCGACGGACGACCGGACGACGACCGATGGACGACGACGACTACTACTACGACTACTACGACGACTACTACTACTACTACTGCTACTACTACTACTACTACTACTAGTAGTAGTAGTAATAGTAGTATGTTATGTTATATCAGAGCCTTGCCTTTAGGATGTTTTTATTGGCTGATTAATTTGAGGGAACAAGATAGTATTTGATTGGCTGACTAACCCACGGCCACGAGTTAGCTTAGTCGAGATCTCGAGATCTCAAAATTCTCTTCTCTTTTGTTTAATGCACCCTTCCTTTATTTACTGCACCGCCCTTTTATAACTGCACTCCTCTTTTATTTAGTTTTGCACTCCTCTTTTTTTCTATCTCGTGGCCACGACATAGCTTACTCGTGGCAACGAGTTATTAAGTCGTGGCCACGAGATAGAAAAAAGAGGATTGCAATTTAAAAAAGAGGAGTGAATGTCACCTCTCTACCACCGTAGTTTGCGGAAAACAAAATCGATTTGAATTTCAAATTAATTGTTCTTTGTAAATGTATGTCACATGTTTGTAATTTCGTGCCAGCAATTTATTTGCTTCAAAGGTAAAAAGGCTGCAATCACATTTGCATTAGCAGATGTTGCTGTTTATATAAGCCGATGAAATTTTAAAAAAAAATGCTATTTTGTCACATGTTTCTTCTGACGGAATGTAATTGGAAGATAATAAAGGTCAAAGATGACCCGCCGAAATTATATTTATTGTCTGCAGCAACAACAAACCTTGGTCTAAAGTTTTCTTCATTCGCCGCAGTTCCGAGTTTGTGTACTTGTAGTCTCGTTCCATGCTCGCGGGGCATTCGAGAGATTGTGAGATTTCGCCGAGAGGATGTATAACTGAATAATAATAATAATAATAATAATAATAATAATAATAAATAATTATGTGTGTGTGTCTCTTAGATTATAAAATATCTACCCACCCATTGACAGCGCACTTTTCACTTGTGCGATTCGTTTCTCTCGCGCACGCATTAGCACGTGAGCGCAGGCCGCAACCACCGAGACTAAAACCACTGCTCCGGCTCCCGGAATAAAAACATACAACCACGACATGGAACTGGTGGTAAAAGATGCAACAGTAGTGGTTGTGGTGGTTGATATTGTGGAAGAGGGCGAAGTTGTCGAAGTTGTTGTAGTTGTAGTAGGAGTTGTTGTTCTTGTTGTTGTTGTTGTTGTTGGAGTGGTCGTGGTGGTAGTGGTCGTCGTCGTAGTAGTTGTAGTAATAGAACCTGTGCATAAGGAATAAACAAGAAACCGTGTTATGTTTGAACAGTATGGCCGTTGGCGGAAGCAAGTTCATAGTCTGCAATAGCAATATGTAGGTCACGCTAAATTGTGGTATCCGGCATAATAAGTAGTTGACGCGAATTCATAGTCTGCAATAGCAATATGTAGGTCACACTAAATTGTGGTATCCGGCATAATAAGTAGTTGACGCGAATTCATAGTCTGCAATAGCAATATGTAGGTCACGCTTTATTGTGGTATCCGGCATAATAAGTAGTTGACGCGAATTCATAGTCTGCAATAGCAATATGTAGGTCACGCGAATTCATAGTATGCAATAGAAATATGTCGGTCACGCTTAATTGTGGTATCCGGCATAATAAGTAGTTGACGCGAATTCATAGTCTGCAATAGCAATATGTAGGTCACGCGAATTCATAGTATGCAATAGAAATATGTAGGTCACGCTTAATTGTGGTATCCGGCATAATAAGTAGTTGACGCGAATTCATAGTCTGCAATAGCAATATGTAGGTCACGCTTAATTGTGGTATCCGGCATAATAAGTAGTTGACGCGAATTCATAGTCTGCAATAGCAATATTTAGGTCACGCTTAATTGTGGTATCCGGCATAATAAGTAGTTGAAGCGAATTCATAGTCTGCAATAGCAATATGTAGGTCACGCGAATTCATAGTCTGCAATAGCAATATGTAGGTCACGCTTAATTGTGGTATCCGGCATAATAAGTAGTTGACGCGAATTCATAGTCTGCAATAGCAATATGTAGGTCACGCGAATTCATAGTATGCAATAGAAATATGTAGGTCACGGAACATTGCATTCTGGCATAATAAGTAGGTCAAGCGAATTCATAGTATGCAATAGAAATATGTAGGTCACGGTACATTGCATTGTCTGGCATAATAAGTAGGTCACGCGAATTCATAGTCTTCAACAGTATAATGTAGGTCAACGGAGTCTGTAGTCTGCATGACATGAATGGCACCGGTAGGTCACGTAAAATCGTAGTGGCCGATATAGTTAGCAGGTAAGGCTAATTCAAAGTCTGCGATAAAAAAACATGTGATCGATTTTTGAGACTGCGACATAAATACAAGCCACGTGATTCTGTCTTCTACGACATTAAAATTTTATCACGCGTTTCCGTAATATGTGATATAACAAGTATATCACGAAATTAAGTAGTCTTAAACATAAAAAAGAAGAAAAGAAGATTTCGTATTCTTAGAATAAAAAGTACCGGTAAGTCACTTTATTCCAGTTTGCAATAATAAAGCCTCATGGCCGGAAAAACTATGTGATACGCCTCCATTAGGGGCAAAGCAATCTGGAATAAAGTAGAGTTAATCCAAATTTAAATTTTCACAAACCACCACTAAGAAACGTTTAAAAATAATAATTTTCAATTGCTCAAGCCTGTGCTTGCAATTGGAAATGGTGATGATTTTTCCATATCGTTATGAAGTGTTTGCGGTTGTGAAGGTCGACAACTCGACAACATACCAGAACGACAAGCATATCCTCCGAAACTATCAATGAAGGTATGCCGTTGTTTCATGTTGTCGTATTTTCGCATGTGAAATCCGCAGATAAGCAAGAACAACAATTCAGAGGAGCTACTCGACAAGTTTGTAACCGACGACAATACGACAAATCAATGTCTCGTTCTTTCGCCCCTTTTTGTCGGATGTTGCCGTTCTCGCGTATTAGCAGAGCTGAAAAGCGAAACGCGCGGACAAGAAAGAATAACAAATGCAATAATTGTCGTTTCGCCTTCGTCATTCCCGCGTGTCGGTATGTTATGCATGATAAATCCGGAAGCACGCCGACACACAAATAAACAAATGTCGTTTGGACGGTAATAATAATATTAATTGTGTCGTTCTTTCGTGTCGGTGTTGCTTTTCAAACCAGCCAACACGACGACACAGAAGAACAACAATAATCTAGCGTATCGGAATGTTTCGCCTTTCAGACCTTCCATCATGCTAACACGAAAGTTCGACAAAAATATTGTTGTAACCGCTGGTATATCTGTCATTTTGGCGTGTTGTCGACTGTCTAACCCGCCAACACCCCATAAAGAGATCTATAAGGCGCGAACACGCAAACAAATGCGCAAACGAACGAGAATTGTATTGGCTTTGTCGTTCTGGTGGGTACACACTTGTCGTGTTGGCGCCTCTGATTTGTCTCGAGGTGTGTCGGCGGGTTTGACAGGCGGAAACACGCCTACACGCCACGGCGACAAGTTCCTAAATTAGTCGTTCCGGCGGGTATGCGTGTCGTTCCGGCATGTCGAATTGTGGCCCGTTTAACCCGCGAACACGCCATAACGGGTATCCAGACATAAGACCCCCAGGACAAACCCCCCCCCCCAATAAAAAAATGAACATTTGGACAAGTGCCCGCCAGTAGAAATGACAGGTAGGATATAAGCCCCCCAGTGCTTATTTTGCATCTGGACATTTGCCCCCAGTGCTTATTTTGGAAGTGGACATTTGCCCCCCAGTGCTAATATCATGTTGTTTCCATTAGACTTGTATATCTCTGTATTTGGATTCAGTATTGTACATTGTCAAAATGTTCATTTTTTTCATGGGGGCGGGGGGTTGTCCTTGGGGGCTTATATCCTACACTCGCCAGAACGATATGGCAGAACTCACCCATCATATAATGTACATTTACAGTAAACTAACTAAAAGATGCTGTCAACTTTTTATGTTAAATAATTTATTTTCTCTGTTAGAAATGGCACAACATCGTAGATAATTGAGTCTCGAAAAAAAATGAGCTCAATGCATGTGCGTAAAGTGTCGTACCAGATTAGCCAGTGAAGTCCGCACAGGCTAATCAGGGATAACAATTTCCGTTTTTATGGAAGTTTTCGTTTAAATGAAGTATCTTATAAATTAAAACCTACATAAAGCAACAAGTATCATCCGTGAATGGCCTCTGCGGAGTGCACTGTCTTATTTGGGACGACACTGTACGCAATGGCCTCTGCGGAGTGCACTGTCTTATTTGGGACGACACTGTACGCACATGCATTAAACCCAGTTTTCTACAGAACTTAATAAGTTTGCGTTGTCTCCCTTGTCAGGTAAAATGAGTACCACCACTTTAACTCGCGGAACCTTTTAATATTCTGATTTTACTAGTTTTATTTCATTTGTACGAAACCAAGTAAATAAATATCACATAATATATTGCAGAAACAAAGACTGTTTCGTACTATTTCGTTCTTAGGAAAAAGTACATAAAAAGTTCATTTTTGGAAAAAAGTGTACATACCGTGCAAATGAAAACCAGTACTTACATGGCGCTGAAAAGAAAACAAAAACGTGGATAATTAAGGTTTAATACATAGGTAAGCAGTACAGCAGCATCGGTGGTAGTAGTAATAGTGGTAGTAATAAAAACGCCAAAATTAACTCAGCGCTGACCTTTATGAAATAATACATTAAAATACCGTTATGATTCACATTTTTGTTTCCGTACTGGAAGCTATTTCAATCGATTGAAGCGTTCGTCACTAACATACTGTTATGGCGTGTTAAATGTGCACGAACAAAACCAAAAGCAAGTAGAGGAAATAAATCAAGAGTATAATTTATGGTAATTGAGTTCACGAGCACCAGATCGATGTTGTTGAACTATTACGTATACAGGACTGTATATCTATCCCATCAATTCTTCTATTATGCATACGTGTGTTCAACAGGCCGCTGAAATCGAACTCCAGTAACACTAATGAAGACTATATATCATTGATCTGTAGCTAGTTAGTGTTACAGTCAAAGACAAAAATCTTTCATACGGAACGACTCCTTCAATCGATGACACGCGACCATAATTTATATTGATTGAAGTATGACTCAGAAAGGTTGACAGAGCGACATCAAGGAACATCGGTGGATTCAATGCTTTAATCGATTTTATTTTCTTGTCTATACCAAGACGGAATTAACAATCTCTACGAACAATGGTTCATATATGATCGAACGAGTTCCAATAGGGTGTGTAGGACCAGATTTTGCGGATATCGCTTTTCCTAGCATGATTGCTCAGTCTACTTCGTCTGATTTTCTGTGAAAATGTGGTCGCATTAATTTGTGTGCATTAAAATAAAATATTTCCCTTTCGTCCATGTCTCGTTTTCCGCGTATCTTTTTGATCGTATTCTTCAAATTAAAATAGCTACAAAAGATAGCCTGGTCTCAACCGATACGTGAACACTATAATTAATTCCCTCGTCGCCGCTTCTGTAATTCTGTGCTCGAGAGCGAAAACCAGTGGAAGACATACACCGAATTACATTGTTTTAACAATTATTTGGACAACGTTGGTTAGAAAACACAATCAGGATTATTACAATTATTTTGGTGTCATAGGTCTGTTCATCTCTATTTAGTTGTATTACCTATTAATGCGCGCTAATATACTAACTCTTTATTTCTTGCTATAATCAACTATGTCGTATTGAATATATACAATTTGTACACAAGTATATATAGGAACAATATGTTTGATCGCCATTTAAAATTAATTAACGGGCATGTGCGTATTATGACAATAAATGTTCTAAAAAACGCAAAATGAACAGCAGCACAAAACATCATGATTAACCCCAACATCATAATCGTCATCAGCAAAAACAAAACAACAACAACACAATGAAGTACAAACTGAATAAATTGAGTCTCGTTCTGGGAAAACTGGGCTTGATGCATGTGCATAAAGTGTCGTCCTAGATTAGCACATGCAGACCGCGCAGTCTTTTCAGGAACGACACTTTCCGCATTAACTTGCTTTTAGCTAAGAAGAGACGTTTTTTTTAAACGAAAATACCATAAATGCGTCAAGTGTCGTCCCTGATTAGCCTGTGTGGACTGCAAATGCTTATCTGGGACGACACTTAAAACGCAAATGCATTAATCCCAGTTTAACCAGACCGA
Source organism: Dreissena polymorpha (assembly GCF_020536995.1). Lineage (NCBI taxonomy): Eukaryota > Metazoa > Mollusca > Bivalvia > Myida > Dreissenidae > Dreissena > Dreissena polymorpha. Next base: position 12,055,255 of record NC_068358.1, read on the forward strand.
GGCTCAATTTTATAACGGCAGCAACATTTGTCATACCTCCGTTTTGCTCTAGCACCATGGTGGCCCCGCTGTCGGACGGTCGGACGGTCGGCGTCTGCATAGCCGTGCAGTCCCCGGGGCTCATGCTTAAGCGGGTTGAGTTACCGACCACCTGGGCTGCCTGCGGTACAATACAGATGCGAGCTCAAGTGGGCCTCTGTATCTATCCCCACGTTTTTCGGAGAAAAAGTGGGGATATTGTGGTGATGTGCGTCCGTCCGTCCGTCTGTCCGTCCTGGCCACCTGCTCCTCCTACACTATTAGCACTAGAACCTTGAAACTTACATACACGATAGCTATGAGCATATGTGCGATGGTGACAGTGACGGAATTTTGATCTGACCCCTGGGTCGGTCAAAAGTTATGGGGGTTGGGGCGGGGCTGGGTCAGAGATTTTCACTTATTTTTATGCCCCTGGTATGGTGCATTGGCCATAACTTTTGCAATATTGATGATAGCAACTTGATATTTGGCATGCATGTGTATCTCATAGAGCTGCACATTTTGAGTGGTTAAAGGTTAAGGTCAAGGTCATCTTTTAAGGTCAAAGGTAAAAAAAACAAATCCAAGGGAAGTTATAAGCTTTAAAGGGAGGTAAGTAAATAACCTGCCAAATGATATAAAAAATTCAAAGTGGCGCATAGAGTTACACAGTAGTGGCGCAGAGATGTATGTAGTTTTCAATTGTTTGTGTTAACTCATCTGTGAAATGGTTTAGCTCATCCATCTAATGTTTATACAAGGGATTATAAAATATTGGCGCAAAGGGACACCTGTATATGAGAGATAGAATGCAGTCAAGCATAAAAAGCATGAGAAACTCATGGAATAGAGCCTCAAGAATCTATAAAAGGGCTGAAAGTTTCAATTTGTGCAATTACAATTTTAGACTCATTACTGAAAATCTGTCGAAATGTTCAAGTGGGAAATTTGTTAGGAGAGCATGATGAGGAGGAGAAATTAGGGTATACATTTTTTCACTAATTTTTTAGGTTATTTTACATTAACTTCTTCATTTCTACATTGAATTACTTCAAATTTATACTGAACATCTCTTATGACAATAAGGTCAATCTCAACTATGCATGGCCCCAATACCAACCCTGGGGCGCCCCTATGTCAAACATGCGGCGTGGGGATACGCGTCGGCCTCTGCATCGCCATTTTTAGTTATATATTTGTTTTAAAGTCATGGGTCTACATTTTGGAATAGTTTAAATATTAAAGGGGCCTTTTCACGCTTGGGTAAATTGACAAAATTGAAAAAAGTTGTGTCAGATTCGCAAATTTTCGTTTTAGCTATGATATTTGTGAGGAAACAGTAATACTGAACATTTACCATGCTCTAAAATAGCCATTATATGCATCTTTTGACGATTTAAAAACCAGAAATTATAAAGCAACGCGAAACGAATTAATAATTTGGATAGTTCAGTTGTTGTCGTTATATTTAGTGAAACTCCGAGGATTGGTATGAAGTATAAAATACACCTGTCATTGTATCGGGAAGGATGGTCGAGTGGTCTAATTGGGAAACTTGTTACTGCAGGACAACAGGGGTCAGTTGTTCGAGCCCTGCTGCGGGTTACCTTTTTTTCTTTTTTTTAAGTTTTAATCTTGATTTTTTACTGGGGCATTTTATATCCAATGTTAACATTTATCAATATAAAGCATTTAATGACAAACTTCAAAACGTTCCAAAATCTGTGAAAAGCCCCCTTATGAGTACATATTTGCATTTGATTTTTTAATTAATGAGTCTATATTTGTAACGGTTTGCTTTAAGGTATTGAATCCAGATTTAGCTTTTTTTCTTACGTATACATGTATAGTTGTCCGTTGCGGTCAGAAACATTCTGTCAATTTTACATCGTTAGAAATTTAATAGAAAAAAATGTGAACAAGGTTTTTTCCCGTTTTGTATAGAAAATGTGTCACTTGCCTTAACATAAGATTATACGAAGTTCACAGGATTTTCTCTCCTGATAATGATTAAGTAGTAGTATAATGCTTCTATTTAAAATAAGTTATACTCGTGGCTTTAACACTTACTGCTTACTCAAATACAACGAAATCACTACACGCAAATGTGCACTTAAGGAACACATAACAAAAGTTCTTGAAGCAATCGACAGACGAAACGTGAATAAGCATCCTGCATAAAATTACATACAAAAGCTTATGACAGACACTGTGTGCAAAACAAAATGCAAAAGTTTGAGCAATATACAATGACAAGCTTTAGTTTTGCGTCATATATAGTTTGCGAATAGTACACTGCAATTTGCTAAATTTTCAAAACAGTTTGCACAATACGAACTGCAGAGATAAAGCTTCACAATATTTTGCAAAATATTCACTACATGGCCAGACTTTCGGATTGCATGTAGTTTGCGCATTACATGCATACACTGCAACGTCCAAGTTTTGCATCACATTGTATATGTAGATTGCACATTATGCATTGCATGCAAAGGTTATGTTTAGCAACAGTTTGTGTAATATAGACTGCAACTGTTTCATAAAAGTTTGCGTATTCATAGCTACAATGATAAAGTTTCGCAATAATTTGCGTAAAATGCACTGACTGTCTAAAGGTGTAGTTTTAGCATTACCGGTGTGCAATGCAGTGCGTATGTTTCGTAAAAGTATATACTCCAGGGATAAAGTTTCGAAATAGTCTATGCTATATGCACTCCAATGCTAAATTTTCACTATAGTTTTAACAATGTGCACAGCAGCGATAAAGTTTCTCAATAGTTTGCGAATAATGCTCTGCATCGATGAATGTCGCAATCGTTTGCGCAATATGAACTGCAGGGATAAAGTTTTGCAATAGTTTACACAACTGCACTGCCAAAATAAAGTTTTGCAATAATCTGCGCAGTATGCACTGCAAGGATACTGTTCATAATAGTTTACGCAATATGCACTACAAGTCTGATATTTCGCATAAGTGTTTGCAATATGCAATGCATATCTAGTTTCACAAAAGTTTGCGTAATAAGCACTGAAATAAAAACATTTCGCTATAGTTTACACAAAGTGCACTGCAAAACAGTACTCACCACACAGACAAACGTTGTGCTCGGATTTGGGTCAAGGTTATACAGCGAGGCGTAGGAGACTCCGGAAGCCGTGAAACTGACCACACACCCCAGCCGACCAGTGTCTGCCATGGTAAAAACGGTATGGGACACAGGAATCTTATTACAAATTTGTGTGTATGTCGAAGTTTATGAGGTCCTTCCGCGCCTGAGACTGCGTTATGTGGGGACCCGGAGTGTGTACCAGCACTCCTACTTTATTTACTATTTCACTCACGAAATTTGGGGAGAATTTTGAATTATAACTTTATTTTCCAGCCGTTACCGGTAATTTGTTTGCCCTTTTTACGTTAATGACATGTATGTATTATGTATTTCGTTGGCTATTGTACATTTTCTCACTAGTTCAAATGCTCTTGTTTATACCTTTGTTCTCAAATTCGGTGTGAATCTTACTTGGAAAGCTGACAAATATGGGACTTCTTGTAACAACATGTATAATATTTTATTTATATGTTTCAATTAAAATCCTAATAATATGTTATGTACTCAAAATGGGTTAGCTTATTTCTGCGTAAGCGAAACTTAAATGCGTTGAAAACACTGCGCTTTACCATCGATATACAGCATGCGGAACTTACAAATAATAAATTATTTTCCGAGAAAACAATTAAATACAGCGCATTACCTGAATAAAAAGGACGAACGTTCGAGCAGCCACTATTGTTTACGAGGACGTGGGTACGTAACGTCGCCGCTTCACACGCGTTGATAGTGGCGGTACTGACGTTACCACAATACGTTCCTGACTTGTTCGTGTATGTGAACTGGAAGGAGCCGAGCAGGGGGTCGGGGCAGTTGACCGCACTTATTGCAGCAGTTTCGTTACCTAGGCAACAACAAATCGTCCGTTGTTTGCAAAATGGGAAATAAGCATTTATGAATATTCAAATAATATTCAATGTCGCTTTGATTTTTAGTGGGTGAAATAATGAGAACACGGACTGAGAATAATAATTGTAATCCTTAAAAAAGCGTAATATAAATTGTCTTCATCATATTTACTTGCATTGTGTTGTAATTGTTTTACAGCCCATTATATAACTTAACACACGTTTTATATTAAATGCTCTCATTCCGATATATTTATCACAATCAATCAAAAGTATATATGGTCGAGTATTTTACTGTCAATCATCCATTGTAGTTGACCACCCAAATATGTGTTTTTTCCCACTGTCATCAGACCACATATCAACCTATTAAGGGTTCAATTGATTTAACAAAAAAACGACCTACTCGTCTTTTTCTAGACCAAATTGTTTTTCCATGTGACATGAATATATATTATTGCCTTCAGGGGACTTCTCATTAAGGTGCTCGTTTGCTGGATTTTGAAACTTGTCGGGCATAAATGTGTCAACCACTTGTCCGTGCTATGACAGCTGATGACAAGACTGCTTATTATGACTATTCTATGTTCAATGTTTTATTATAACTAGTACATATACATGTGAAACAGGTGTGTAAGTTTTGAATTTGATTTGCATTTTCTCTAGATTGTTTGGACAAAAAATATGGAATGAATGTGAAAATAAAAGACTATCTAATTGTTTTCTGTCAACAAATGGATAACTTTGACCAGATACCATCTGTTTAATCTTTGTTGATTGCAACATTATATTCGATGTTGAATTATGAATGCAATAGCTTGTTGACTAATAGTATTATCAATATTGTTGACATTTAACATAATTTCACGACACCTCTCTAACACAATACCTTTCCGTACGAGCGTGTGGAACTCTTGGGCCGCCATCTGGGTTTGTGCGCAAGTCTGATTGGCTGTCGTCGTGTCCCGAGCGCCTCCGAATATACGCACATTTTCATACAACGGCTCCGTTTCTGGGATTATTTAAATGTACATAGATATGGAAACACATTCATCAAATACTAGTATGCGTTTATTTTGAATACTTTTATTTTGATAATAAATGCATATATGTTTTATCAAGCACATATTTATGCATTATTATTTAAATAATATTGTATGTGTAAATGTTTCAATGCCGATGTACACATATAAGGAAGATAAAATTTGTATATTTATTGCAAGGTACAGGTGACTATATCTTAAATCTATTTACGAGCGTATAACGTAGTGAGTTTATCACGTTCATAAGTAGGCCATACTTTACAACAGTTTTCCTTTTATCGGGAAGCATCTGGCAAGATATACCTCTATGATATATGTATTTCAGTTTACTTAATGTGTACATGTATAGCTATTTAAGCTATCTTTATTAATAAAAAGACAATCAATAGGTATTTGTATGACCATGTATTTTAGAATACCAAGTATATTCAATCGAGCTGTAATTGCACATTTATTTTATATTATAATATAACCAAACGCTTTTTATTTACAATTAAGAGCAAAACAAGATCGATTGTACTGAGCTTCAAACAAGGTCTCAGTCCGAAACGATTTTGTGAAGCGTAAACCATCTCATATATCAAATAAAAAAACTTGTATACCGGAAAACGAGCCTTCAGCAATTCAACTCAGTGACTCGTGTTTTATTGTCGTTATCACTGTATTCGTACGATTTTACACCTATTGCATACCACGTAGAAAGCGTGACAAAGATAATTAACCTATACAGAAAGACGACTTTATGGATAAACGTTTAAAAGGACCGCGCTCTTGATAAATGGGGCTTCATGCATACTGTGAAACCATTATTATTCGTCCGACATTAATTTTCGCCTTTTTCGTCCTTCGACCGATGGACGAATTCAAGATCCTAACGAACAATCATGTCCCATATTTGAAACAAATAAGACTGAATTACCGTAGGCATGATGCATTTAAATCCAGCGTAATCCACGCATATACAGGGCTCGAAATTAACACTCGCACACTCGCAAAATGCGAGAAAAAAAGATTGCACGGTAAGTTATAAGCCACTAGTATTTTTTGCAAATAAAGAAATAGTGATTAAAACGAGTTATATTGCTTAATGCGTTCGACGGCATGAACGCTAAACCGTAGGTCAATTTTTTGAACGTCCGAATACCCATATGCAGAAGCGCGCACCTTGTTTGTTGACTGGTATACTTATAATACAGATACACAGATGGTATTGATACAAAGAACATGAAACAGTCGACTATTCACACTCAAGTTAAATCCGGTTTTGACACAAAGGGGTGTTCATTATACAGTGTACTGACAACTGACATTTCCTGTAAAACGCGAATGCAATAAGGCTGTATCGAATGCGTTGACTTCGTTTAGGTATAATAGTGTTGATTAGCGCTAATTGTTAACAACTTTATTACCCATTGGGTGTATTGTGTTTTTCAGGGGTGTTGCAGATTATACAGCCTACACGCGGCGAATCTGGATTAAAGACAATACTATTAAACGCAATTAAAATATTACGATGTGTGATCAACACCTGACTGAAATATATTCTGCGCTTTGTTACAAATTAATAAAGAACATTTTGATTTGTGTTTGGTTGTTTGGTTTAAACTGCATCTACTATTTTTGTACATTTACATAAAAACCCGTACCTTTGTTTTTTTTTTATAACAAAAACATTTTTCTTTACATGTATTACAAACAAATTGGACGTTTTTGTTTTTTTCAAAACCAGAAATGGACGAATTTAAGAGCGGACGAAATAATCATTTTTATGAAAAGGGCGAAATTTTGTGCCGACGAAAATAAATGGTTTCACAGTATGCAGTGCCAATAGGGGCCGGCACTTACCGCTTAGACCTGTTTTTTCGTTTAGAAAATACTTTCTTTAAACGCAAAATTCCGTTTAAGCGGAAAGCGTCATCGCTGATTAGCCTGTGCGGACATCACAGGCTCATGTGGGGCGACACTTAACGCACATGCATTAAGCCGCGTTTTTCCAGAAAGAGGTTCAAATAATAATGCAAGCAAAGAAAACCACCGTAAGCAGCAATGGTTACAAAAGCAGCAATGAGAATACACAGCCGCAGTATTGGCATTACCGGGGGGGGGGGGTGCGTTTTTATAAAAACGCAACAAAATTTACGTTTTGCACTTATGTTTGATTTTTGAAAGTACGTAGTTCTAAGAAACGGCCCCAGGAGGAGTTGCTGTAGCAAGAAAACGCACTAGCAGAAACGGCATTATTAACCCATTTATGCCAAGTGGACTCTCCTATTCTTCTAAATTGGATCAATTTATTTATAAAATTAGGGGTGTCTAGTATATTTATTTCTATATTTAATATTTTTCACAGACGTTCATTTAAGCAAACAGCGCAGACACTGATGAGACGCCGCATAATGCGGCGTCTCGTCTGGGTCTACGCTGTTTGCCAAGGCCTTTTTCTAGACACTACGCATATATGGGTTAATAGTAGCAGCAGAACCATTTGCAGTAGGCGGAGAAGAAGGAGGAGGGAATGAAGAATACAGATAGTCTAGATCTTTGCTGTAAACGTGTTTCAAAAACAAAGAAAACAAAGACAATGATTAAAGTGCTTTTTCACACACCGATAACCTACTTGAGTACAGGTAGAAGTAGTACGAGTAGTTGCTGGCTCTGAAGAATTCCACACATATCCACAAGAAGACGTCATCGTTGTGGTTGAAAGTCACTTCCTTATATTTCGAACTAAACATAATCAAAGTTACAAGCATTACTCTTTAGAATGTGATTCTTTGTAAAACTCAATATCATGATGGTCCTTGTTAAAACGATTGAGCCTCGCTCGGAGAAAACCGGGCGTCATGCATGTGCGTAAAGTGTCGTCCCAGAGTGGCATGTGGGGTCTGAATAGGCTAATCTAGCACAAAACTTTCCGCTGTTATTGTATTATTCGTTAAAAGGATGTCTCTTTAAGCCAAAACCAAGGTGAGGCGGAAAGTTTCGTCCCTGATGAGCCTGTGCGAATCGCACAGGTTAATCTGGGGAGACACTTTACGCATTTGCATTTAATCTTGTTTTCCCGGAACAATGATACTGATACGATTTAAATGCATCGGTATTCAATACTGTGAACATGAAAATGACTCACGTGAAAATGGAATCTTAGTATTTTTATCAAGTATTATTATAAGATTATGTCTATTTGTTTTTAATTCTTTTCAAGTGTATAATTAAGATCACAGTATCCAATGAAAAAAATGTTTCCCAGACTGGATTTGTCATGTCCTAAATAACGTGAAATATTGTCACAAGGGTGTACAAATAAGAAATGTGCAACGACAGTTTCCGCAAAAACTTTAATTTTTTTTTTACTAAGAAGAGACTTTCTTTAAACGCAAAATATCATAAAAGCGGAAAGTGTCGTCCGGCCCATATCTATGTACATTGTAGTACATCCCTACACTACTGTTTGAGAAAATGGACGGACAACCTAAGCTGACGGTGGGAAATAACTCAGTAAATACTTAAACTAGAGTAATGACACTTGGCATTGCATTCGGCATAACAACTTAACTCATTGTGAATTAATGGACCTTTTAAGATTATCACTGAAAGGGTTTGAGGTCTGAACTTTTTTCTCGCTACAAAATAAGTGAGAATGAGATTCAAACGAAAGAACAGGCGAGCTGTAGCGAGTTTAACCATTTACAAATTGGTTGTGCATTATATATCACAATAAACAGAATGCTAACAGCACGTTAATGCATCTCCATACATCAAAACATATTTGTAGCCACTTTTGTAACTGCAGTCGAATTCGTTCTTTGTCGAAGTTTGTCCCTTAAACAGCCTCGAAAAAGTGAAACTGGGTGACGTGCTGGACACAGTGACTGTACCAAGGTTCGAACTGGTCCATACGCCAAGTAGAGCTGACGGTAGGGTGCAGTTCTGAGCAACTAAAATTAAAGACAAATTAAGTGTTAAGGTCTATTTATGTAGACATGTTCTTGTGAAATATATACAATATGTGTTCTATGAGCCATAGATACTGCACCAGAGATAGCATAACTGTCCGGTATGGTTACCCACCTGTCTGTGTTTGTAACCCACCTTCACTGTAAGGTTACCCACCTGTCTGTTTTTGTAACCCACTTTTCTGGTATGGTTACCCACCTGTCTGGTATGGTTATCCACCGGTCTGGTAGGGAAACCCACCTGTCTAGTAGGGAAACCCACCTGTCTGGTATTGTAACCCACATTCCCTGTATGATATCTCACCTGTCTGGTATGATTACCCACCTGTTTGGTATTGTAACCCACCTTTCCTGTATGGTAAACCACCTGTCCAGTATGGTTACCCACCTGTCCAGTGTGGTTACCCACCTGTCCGGTATGATCACCCACATGTCTAGTATGGTTAACCATCTGTCCAGTATGGTTACCCACCTTTCCTGTATGGTTACCCACCTGTCTGGTATGATTACCCTCCTGCCTGGTATGGTTACCCACCTGTCTGGTATGGTTACCCACCTGTCCGGTATGATTACCCTCTTGCCTAGTATGATTACCCTCTTGCCTGGTATGGTTACCCACCTGTCCGGTATGGTTACCCACCTGTCTGGTATGGATATCCTCCTGCCTGGTATGATTACCCACCTGTCTGGTATGGTTACCCACCTGTCCGGTATGGTTACCCACCTGTCCGGTATGGTTACCCACCTGTCCGGTATGGTTATCCACCTGTCTGGTATGGTTACCCACCTGTCCGATATGGTTACCCACCTGTCCGGTATGGTTACCCACCTGTCCAATATGGTTACCCACCTGTCTGTTATGGTTACCCACCTGTCCGATATGGTTACCCACCTGTCTGGTATGGTTACCCACCTGTCTGGTATGGTTACCCAGCTGTCCGATATGTTTACCCACCTGTCTGGTAGGGTAACCCACCAGTCTGGTATGGTTACCCACCTGTCTGGTATGGTTACCCACCTGTCCGGTATGGTTACTACCTGTTTGGTATGGTTACCCACCTGTCCGATATGGTTACCCACCTTTCCGGTATGGTAACCCACCTGTCTGGTATGGTTACCCACCTGTCCGATATTGTTACCCACCTGTCTGGTATGGTTACCCACCTGTCCGATATGGCTACCCACCTGTCTGGTATGGTTACCCACCTGTCCGATATGGTTACCCACCTGTCTGGTAGGGTAACCCACTTGTCTGGTATTGTAACGCACCTTTCTGGTATGGTTATCCATCTTTCTGGTATGGTTACCCACCTTTCTGGTATGGTTACCCACCTGTCTGTTATGGTTTCCCACTTCCTTGTTATGGTGGATCAAAAATATACATCACACATTATTGCATAAAAAATTCCACTCAAATGGTTTATAGATTATCATGCATGATTTTACCACATAGCAATTAAATGCATCAATATTTTAACATACAGGAATTATACAGCAATTATATGAATCCTCCATAATTATAACACATGACTATACATAAACATGTATATGTTTCCTACATTAATTTACAATTATTTACAATACTATAAAGCTGCATGTGCAATCTACGTTTTACCATATCACATATACAAGTATCCTACGTTATTTTACTATATATTCAAAATATATAAATAAATATGCATCTTTCGATATTTAACCACTTTGTATAGCTTAAATATGCAAAGTGTATCTAGGAAATCGACCAAATTTGTATATACCATCATTTGTGAAATATTATACATCGATCGTGTGTATGATGTTCATTGCTTAAATTGTATGGAAGCGACTGTAGTCAACACGTATTATGACTTCTATAAAAGGTTATAATGCAAAATACATATGTTCAATTGCAATAAGACAAGACCGACACGTTAGTTTTACATAAACTATATTGGCGACTTACGTGCAAATACTAATGTGTCCAACAGACACACTATCAGTATCACTGTCGAGTGATGCGCCATTAACAAAAATGTGTGTAAGTCATTTAATTATTTAGTTCCAACTTAAAAGCATTAATGTCTACGTTTAATTCCCTCAAGACAATCCAACATAAGTGCCCCAATTTGCAGTGTGTAAATATGTGTGAAATGTATCACCCTTTTTTTCAATTACTTTACAAACCCGTGGCGAAAAGTACATATTATGTTACAATTTTGTTTGGACGTGCGCCATGTGAATGGGCGCCCTTGAGTGAGCGCTTTATGTCCAGTTGTCTAGACGTAATGCCAATGCATTTATATTAATAAAGAAATATCGAGTACACGATTTAACGGAATACACTGACTTGTGCATGCTAAAACTTAAAAGACTTCAAAAATACATTTATATTCAGGTGACTACCGGTAGTCAAATTAGTTATAAAAGTTCATATGTTGACGACTCGCTTATCGTTCTAGAACCACACAAGTACCACACTAATCATTGTTTGTTTTTATAACCAAAAACAAGTTCAACGTAAAGTCTGGTTCTCAATTAAACTGAACAAAATTATTTTTTCTTATATCTTGTTAGAATCTGAATGCACTGTACTTACCGAATAATCGTTTTTTAATACACAATTTTTGATGTTTGGCTTTTTTTCTATTAGACCAGTGGGTTTAGTTACGATGCTTCAATTTCTACACATCGGAACTACACTTTGCTGTTGATTTGCCATTTAGCAATAATAAGTAGCAATTCCGAAGTTTAGTTAGATATGCAAACATGCATACTGTCCAATTGAGTTAACGGCATTTCTTATTGTTGTTCTGAAATATTTGAATAATACAAATTTAAATGAGTATTAAACAATGAAGATCAGGCTACTCAATCACAAAGTATTCAAGTATGTGTTTCGAATTGATAAGCGATTCGATGAAATATGATTAAACGAGCAATATCACTACATAAGAAGTCACAAATTGTCGTAATCTAAAAATACTTATTGTCAGTAAAAATCATACAACAGTCTTTTAACAGTAAATTTATATAGACGTGCATAAAATACGTATCAATTCCGTGTTGCTCGGATTCAGTATTCTTATTTTGCGCAAAAGCATTTAATCAAATATGAGAAAAATATATATGTATCGAATATATTTTATTAAGAAACGAATATTGTGCAAAAAAATCAACATAGTTGGCATACTTCAATTTTCAGGTGCAGCACAAATAAACCACACTCGAGCGAAGTAAAGAATTGTCAGTGCGTCATTATATGAATTGTTCTATACACTTTTGTACAAAATATGTTTAAAAAAACATGCGAAGGGTCAAGTTGATATCTTGAGCGGTTTGGTGAAATTATAAGCACATATAAGAGTTGATCTAGAAGTGCCTTTTCGTGACAACATATGTTTATCGATGATATTGTCCGAAAAAAGCATAATAGACCTATGCAAAATAAAATCAATATAGTTCCCAATGCCATACTGTGCTCGTGGAGCACGAATAAATCACCGTTTCATGTCTTCCGCAGGTGTCAGCGCGGAAAATAACGGTTTTGATAAAACTTTGTATGTATTCTATAGGTCTTTGCTTAAAACAACTATGTTCGAAATTTCATGTTGACATATTGAGCCGTTTTTTAATTAAATTATAGAAATCAGGAGCAAATAAGTGTTAGAGATGCCTCTGCTTATACAGTGTACATGTATACATATCAATCTAGATTCTTGTTGGATAAGCATATGGATTTTGTGGTGAGATGTATCTAAATTAATTCCAGAGGTAACTATAAAGGTTACACTCTAGCAAACAATAATGCCTGTTCAACGATTCATTAGCATACAGTTATCGCTTTCCGATTTGTTTTGGCAAAAAAATCGGACATGAACTTTAAAAATAAATCGCTTATTTTTGCAAGTTACTTTCCCGCTTGCCGCCGTGCAGCATCAGTTGTTTTCCCCATTGGCGCCTCGTTCAATGAACCGTGAATGCCAGGGTTAACATATCGACGCTGTCGGTGTTTAGGAAGCGGAAAACCTGTGTGCTTTCGCTGTGTACAACGTTGATTATCTTATTTGTGTAATTTTAACCTACAAAATCCAAAATGGCAATGGGAAGTTGTTACACGTGTATTCGCTATTTGATGTTTGCATTCAACTTCCTCTTTTGGGTAAGTGATACCTATTTACGAAATTGATCTTTAACGAGTTTTGTTTACACTAACAATCGAAACTGTGAATCGCGCGCGTGCGCAAGAATTTCTTGCTGCAGCAAATATCTGAGGTTCGGTAAATGAACGCTTAGACTTAAGTTACTATTTTTCCATTTAAAGCAAAGCTTGTCGACGCCCATTGATCATTAAATTGCTGCAATAAATGTACATGCGTAACTGACCGTATGTAAATTAGGTCAGCAACTAATTGAGTTTATGCAATTAGCAATTCTAATTAGCACAGTAAATAGAAATACTCAATAGACAATAGATGTAGCCTTTAAAGTAAACGTAGTAAAAACTGGATTTATCAAATCAAAATCTGATATTTATATTTAAAATATTATATAAATATTACATGAAAATAATATATCAACATTATTGTCAGGCTTATAGATCTATTAGTTGCAATAATCCAACTCCCAGCTATTGACCCTCTAGGTCCTGTATGAGCTGTACGTATGTACGCATAAAAGCTCAGAGCATTCACATTAATAAATTGACTTGGTTTTATAAATAGCTACTCAAGAGTTTCATTTTCAGTTTATTGGCAATAGGCAAATGCATTTGCCTGTGGCCATTTACATTTGGCTTTTTTAGCTGACTTTTGGCCGTTATTGGGTTGTATACCCAATTGCAAAGAGGATTTCCCTCCCAAAACAATTCAAAAATTACCAGTTTAATGAATGTTTTACTTTTTATGTTTCGTCAAGAAGATTATTAGTCTAGAATAAAATGGTTTTTACATTGATCTATTCATTTTACAGGTATGTAAATAATAGGAATTTACCTGTAGATATGATTGCTATTGAACAATGAGTTGTGGAGAATAATAAATGTATGCAGGATGTGGCCTTTTGGTTATTTCTAATTTAGTGAATGAGCAATATAGTTTTGGTTGTAACAACTTTGAATAATTGCATATATTGTCATTGATAATTATTTGATATATACTCTCAAAAATGTGTAGCCTTTTCTCTTTAAATGTAAAAAAATTAACCATAAATCTTTCATCAATAATATCATGAATAATCCCTAAAATGTTCAGACAACTTGTAGGCAGCTGTCGAAACAATTTGTTAATAATCCAATAAACCAGTCAATAAAATCAGACCTGAACGAGTGAAGTAATATTCTTTGATATTTCTCCCTTAAAGGGATCTTTTCACGCTTTGGTAAATTGACAAAATTGAAAAAAGTTGTTTCAGATTCGCAAATTTTCGTTTTAGTTATGATATTTGTGAGGAAACAGTAATACTGAACATTTACCATGGTCTAATATAGCCATTATATGCAGTGCCTTCCCCAGGAATTTGTTCAGGCGCCCCGGGGGTGGGTTCGGGAGGGGTGTCCCCTCCCGACGTTGATTTTTTTTTAATTTAACGTGTCAATTCACGTTCTGTGGTGCGTTATAACTCAAAGAAAAACAGCGTCAAAAGACGTCATTTGGTGCACTATGACTCTTCAAAAAAATCCCCCAGTCATTTAAAAATATTTTTTTTATTGTTTAATTGTTTTAAAACTTTTCCGCACAAATAGTAAAATCCCGACTCGAACGATTCCCCAATACATCCGTTTCAACCCGACTCTATTACTGTATACTTACTATTTTTCAAGTTTCTATTTATTACCCGATAATCCCGTTTATTCCGTTTTTATCAATCTCTTTCTGGCAAATATTTACGATAAAAGCTTTCAGTTATTTCTTTAACACAAACCTTGCCATTTTTTAAGTGACTATTTATAGATTTTATGAAATATTGCCTCTGAATATGCGTCAATCCCCTGACCTGTTGTGTGCTTGTTAAAACGCTCAATACACGTCATTTGTATGCAATAGACGCGACGTTGTACATGCTGCATAATTTTCGCGCTCTTTTTAATTGAGAAAAAGATTCGACACAAAATAAATTTGCACTGCTTATTTGAAGCAAAAATATTTAACGTTGCTGTAACATTTACATTCGGTATGTGTTTCGGATTAAAAACGCGTTAACATCGACTTACGGTAATGGGTTTCGGATTACAAATTTAATTATTCCCATTTGAGATTTCAACAAATATTAACCGTTGCGTAATAAAGTCAACGATAATTTGTTTACACACTTTACGAGTCGAATAAATGTTTTGACGGAATTATGCATGAAATTCACGTTGTCCACGAGGATCACGGCCGGTTGCCATCATCAGTCTTCTAACTATCGATTATCGGACGAAACATTTACAAGTGTGCGTAATTAATTCAACGAAAATTTGTTAAAGCGCATTACGTGTCGAATAAATGTCAAAAAAACGAGGTGAATCAGTTCTATAAATGGACATGTTGAAATATACATGTTCTGGAATTAAATAAATTGTTATCACATAATTGTAACCGCTATAATAATTAATTGTTTACCACTTGCAATTAATTTCGCGTATTAATTATGAGTCATAGGTAACACTTATTTAATTTAATTTATATGTATCTTTTGACGATTTTAAAACCTAAAAATTATAAAGCGTTGCAACGCGAAACGATTGAATAATTTGGAGAGTTCTGTTTTTGTCGTTAAATTTTGTGAAACTACGAAGATTGCTTATATAAGGTATAAAATACTTCAAGTATATGTACTCGGCGGAATAGCTCAGTAGGCTAAAGCGTTTTTACTTCAGGATTCTGGCAGGACTCCAGGGGTCACTGGTTCGAAACCTGGTCCGGGCAATGTTCTTTTCCTTTTTTTAATTTTATTCTTGATTTTTTACTGGAGCTTTTACGATCCAATGTTTACATTTATCGATATAAAGCATTTAATGAATAAGTTAAAAAATGCCAAAATCTGTGAAAAGGCCCCTTTAATGGTTTTCAGACTTTTAGTTACCATAATTGAATGATATGATATAAACCAACTAACAGTTTGGTTATAAAAAGGTACAGTCAACAAAAAATGTTATTGCAATATTGGGAAAATGCGTGCAGATTTGACTGGCACAAACTACAATTTTTTGCATAGGGCCTGTAGAATTGGGTGAACTAATCCTTTGAAGAATGAATATTTTGGAGTGGGTGTGAAAGAAATTTATCTGATGAAGGAATGTCAAGCAGATACAGTAATTACATTAACAATTTAGAATGTCATTGTATGAACTTGGACTTGTGTGCTCCTTTGTTGATTCTTTTACACAACTGCTAAAGAAATTAAGCTCATCTGGTCATTCAGGTTCAAAATGTAGTAAAACTTGTCCAGGGTTATTCCGGCCTTCACGGTTCACTGAACAAAGTCATGTTTCAAAGCTTCCAGTGCCTTGCTTGACTTATTTTGAGTGTTTCAAGAAACAACTGAGTATTTATTATTGTTGAAGTATTTTGTAACCAGTACAACTGTACTTATTCCTGCAGTATTTATGTCAGAAACTGACACACATTTTTAGGTCTTGACACTTATGATGTAAATAAATATTTGTACAAGAATGCATCAGTGGCCAGTGAAATATAATTGTATTCAAGCCTAGAGGCTTGATTCTGAAAGGCAAAACACATTCTTTTACAGGTAAATCTTGCCCTACGGTCATATCTTCAACTCTGCCACAGTGGGATATTTGAAAAACTTGGCAGTATTTCAACACTTACAAAAGACAAATTTTACATTCTTTTTTTAGCAATTATCATGATGCAATAGTTTACCGATAAATCAAACATGATGCAAGTGATGTATGGATAGTAGTCGTAACTGGATGCATAACGGTTATTGAACATGTATTACTGATACATAAGTTAACCACACATTTAACTTATGAAAACATATACATATAGGCATGATGATTATCATTATGTTTAATATGTAAGATTCATTTGATTGTTAAAAGCTTGCTGAATTGAATGAAAAATGAAATTGATAGTATTGTATTTCTGTTAGACTTACAAAGTATTGCCTTAACCGGTCTTTAATATATGAGATCATAAACTTGTAATAACAGTCAGTTTGTAACAAGGATGTGTATACTTGGGTCATAATATAAAGATTACAAGTAATTACAGGTCCATATCACACCATTTAGTGGCTTTAGTTTGTGTTGCTTCATCAATTGTTTTTGGTTAATGTGTTATCAGATTTTGCTTGATGTTTTACACTTCTAAATAGGGGGAGGAGGGATGAGAAACTTAGGGTCTGGTAATTTATATTAAGACACATCTCCAGCTTTGAAAATATCTCTGTTGCATGAGTCTGATTTTTGCTTTTTAACAATTATTTTACCTGTTAACAATTGTTTTATTGAATAATGCATGTGTATTTTTAACTTAACTCTTGTTTGATAAACATTGTTTTCTTTTGTTTTTATTATTCAATTCCTTCAAGGATTTGGCCTTGCAGATTGTTTTCCTTTTTGTTTTCATTATTTTATTCCCTCAAGAATTTGGCCTTATCATTGAATTGGTGTTGAACTTGCATTCATAACTATTTCATGTATTCATATAGTCATTGAGGCATTCAGTGTGCATGTTTTCATTATTTAATTCCCTCAAGGATTTGGCTTCATCATTTTACTGATCCGGAACTTGCATTCATAACTATTTCATGTTCATGTATCCTTATATTCTTTGAGGCATTTATTCTGCACTTTTGCTACATATGAGATCCGATGAGTGAAAATCCGCTCATAACTATAATGCTGCTGATTATACATGTATGAACAATACAAGGCTGTGTATGCATTTAGAGGCAAAATCAGGAAATGTTAAAGGAGACCCTACTGTTAATTTCTGAGGTTGTTAGACATACTGGCGACAGAAAATCATAGGATCAAAAGATTACAAGGATATGGTGTATTTTTAGTCCCTTGTAACTTTACATGCACTTAATTAAATAGTCATTTACCTAGGCCAACATTTACTAGTGTTTTACTTAATACATGTAATTTATACTAATTGTGTATACTTGTGCAACATATGGAATGTCAAGTCTTTACCTTCAGCTGCTATTACAAAGGAATATTAATATTGTTATAATCAGCAATTTTTATGTCCCCCACCACATATTGTTTTTGCCCTGTCCGTTGGTTTGTTTGTTTAACCTAACTTTAACATTTGCCATTACTTTTGCAATATTGAAGATAGCAACTTTATATTTGGCATGCATGTGTATCTTATGGCGCTGCACATTTTGAGCGGTGAAAGGTCAAGGTCATCATTCAAGGTCAAATAAATACAGTGTAGATCAAAATCGCTCATTAAATGTAAACTTTTGCAATATTGAAGCTAGCAACTTGATATTTGGCATGCATGTGTACATGTATCTCATGGAGCTGAACATTTTGAGTGGTGAAAGGTCAAGGTCATCCTTCAAGGTCAAAGGTCATAGATATGGAGAGATAGTGTTTTACAAACACATGGCTTGTTTTCCTTCTTTATAAAGATCTGGAAAACGGCACTTTCCCAATAAGGAAAACAAAACAAATTTCCTAATTGCTGTAAAAAAAAATTCCCAATAAATTGAAGGAAACAAAAATATATATATTCTTATATATAAAATGCAAGGCAGTTAGTTTCTCTATGCAGCTCTATAGCTTGAACCTTAGTTAATATAATATTCACAACTTGACAATATTTAGTTATCAAGTATTTGGGAGCAAAAACTCAAATACACCAACTTCCCAATACATGTATGAAGACTTCACTATGCAAATTTTCCCAATTTATGAGGTTTTTCGCACACAATTTACCCTGTTGAGCTGGTAACAGTACTTTTCCCCATTGGGTAAACAAAATCGCTGATAATTATCCTAAGAAATATCAGGACGTGGGATGATTGCAATCTACAAGTTTCAATACAATTGTAGATATATGTCGGAGACAAATTAGCAACTTTAATAATGTAATGAGAGGCTAGACTCTCAACTAAGTAAGTAATGGAACCAGGGTGTTTTAGGGACAATGACAGCTCATTAATTCAAATTTTAATGAAGGTAAATTCTGACAAGCATTGTTGTGCAAAGGTTTTAACCTTATTTAATACCTGTTGTTTAGGCCATAAAAAATAACTAGATTCTCATCCAAATTTTGGGGAAAATTGGGGCGGGTGGGTGGGTTTTATTTTTTATCTTTTATTTTTCATTTTATGTGTCGGACCTATATATAAGTAATGAAATGTTCACAAATTTGTTGGTTTATATGCATAACGCCTATATGTATGTATGTATGTATGTATGTATTGATGTATGTATGTAAACTTAAATATAACAAAAGAAATACATAATCAAAATTTGACTATTAATGTGTTTTATTTTACCTTTTTAATTCATGTTAAACATATCATGACATTCAATAAAACATTGACTAGACAAAGTATTAAAGAAAATACAAATCTGTAACAGAACTCTTTACGTTATTTTTTCAGTATGACTAGATATCATTGATAATCCCAACGCTTTTTGAAAAGCGTGGGGATATTGTGGTTATCTCCGCCGTCTGTCTGTCTGTCCGTCCTGGCCACTATTATCTCCTACACTATTAGCACTAGAACCTTGAAACTTACACTCATGGTACATGTAGCTATGACCATATGTGCGACAGTGCACTATTCAGAATTTTGATCTGACCCCTGGGTCAAAAGTTATGGGGGTTGGGGTTGGGCCAGGTCAGAGGGGGGGGGGGCATTTGGCACATTTGTTCACTATCATTAGATGATGTGTTGCGCGAAAGAATTACGTCGATATCTCCAAGGTCAAGGTCACAATTTGTGTTTGAAGATCAAAAATGGCCATAAATGAGCTTGTCCGAGCCATAACTTTGTCGTTTATCGTCAGATTTTAAAATCATTGGGCACAATTGTTTACCATCATTAGACGGTATGTCGTGTAAAAGAATTACGTCGATATCTCCAAGGTCAAGGTCACAATTTGTGTTTGAAGGTCAAAAATGGTCATAAATGGGCTTGTCCGGGCCATTACTTTGTCGTTCATTGTCAGATTTTAAAATCATTTGGCACATTTGTTCACCATCATTAGACAGTGTGTCGCTTGAAAGAATTACGTCGATATCTCCAAGGTCAAGGTCACAATTTGAGTTTGAAGGTCAAAAATGGCCATAATGAGCTTGTCTGGGCCATTACTTGGTGATTCATTGTGAGATTTTAAAATCATTTGGCACATATGTTCACCATCATTAGACAGTGTGTCCCTCGAAAGAATCACGTCGATATCTCCAAGGTCAAGGTCACAATAATGAATTTGAGTTTGAAGGTCAAAAATGGCCATACATGAACTTGTCTGGGCGATTACTATGTCATTCATTGTGACATTTTAAAATCATTTTGCACATTTGTTCACCATTATTGGACGGTGTGTTGCGCGAAAGAATAACATCAATATCTCCAAGGTCAAGGTCGCCACAACTAAAAATATATTGATTTTGAAACGACTATGTAACTATGCACATTTTGATTTTTGAGTTGTCTCTCTTTATCAGACTTTTATTTTCTAATTGACATCAAGGTCAATTTTACACAAGGGGGTTAACAATACACATTTTGAATTGCCTTCCTTTATCAGACTTTTTTTCAACTGAAAACCTGGTTTTGTGACAACTTTTTCCTGTTTTAGGTTATTTTACAATAATTTCTTCATTTCTACACCGATTGTCTTTAAATTGATACTGAACCTCTCTTTTGATAACGGTCAATCTCAGCTATGCATGGCCCGATTACCAACCCTGGGGCACCCCGCCCACATAGGCCACGCCCACCCAAAGTTGCCTTTTACTATAATTTCATTATTTCTACACCGATTCACTTCAAATTGATACTGAACCTCTCTTATGACAATACGGTTAATCTCAACTATGCATAGCCCCATTACCAACCCTGGGGCGCCCCACCCACATAGGCCACGCCCACCCAAAATTGCCTTTTACTACAATTTCTTCATTTCTACATCGATTTACTTTAAATTGATACTGAACCTCTTTTATGACAATACGGTCAATCTCAACTATGCATGGCCCCATTACCAACCCTGGGGCTCCCCGCCCACATAGGCCACGCCTACCCAAAATTGCCTTTTACTATAATTTCTTCATTTCTACACCGATTTACTTCAAATTGATACTGAACCTCTGTATGACAATACGGTCAATCTCAACTATGTATGGCCCCATTACCAACCCTTGGGCGCCCAGCCCACATAGGCCATGCCCACCCAAAATTGCCTTTTACTATAATTTCTTCATTTCTACACCAATATACTTCTAATTGATACTGAACTTCTCTTATGACAATACGGTCAATCTCAACTATGCATGGCCCCCTTTCCAACCCTGGGGCACCCCTGGGTCAAACATGCGGCGTGGGGATACGCGTCGGCCTCTGCCACGCCGTTTCTACATGTAGTTAAAACATGGTCTGCATTCAATAGACAACATTTACTACTTCAAGTTTTAATTGGATGAAGATGTTGAGAATGAAGATGATACATATTTGATATGGGAAGTTTCAGGGATGTCTGCTATACTAAGCCAATAAAATTTCCTAGAGTCCGACATTTTAACTAACTGTAACATCGGGTGACACCTGTGTCAATTCTAAGTTATTTCGGCCAACAAAGTTTTAGTATCTGCACATTTTGACACCCTGTACCAATCTTTTATGGTTGTAACGCCGTTTCTACACCTCAAAATAAGAAACATTTGTTCTATTACCCATTTAAATACTTATATTATCCCTTTCCCACTTAGAAACAAGTGAAAATGGCTATGTGCAAACAGCATAAAACCAGAACAGCTTGTGAGTAACTTGCAGTCTGTTCAGGTTTAATGCTGTTTGCTGCAGTATCTAAGGGTTGGCATTAAAGCCTTTAAAACTAACTTTCTTAGTAACTACAAATGCGTGAAAATACGTATCTAAGTCGCAAAGGGTTAACAAACTACATGGCTTGTATCTTTTTTTATTCATTTACACATACATTGCCTTATTTCCTGGTTAACTCTATTAGATATTAAAATATTTGATATTTTTTATTTATGCCCCCTTTCGAAGAAAAGGGGGTATATAGTTTTCGCACTATCTGTCAGTCTATCTGTCTGTCACATTTTTCGTGTCTGCTCTCTATTTCAAATAGTTTTCATCCGATCTTTACCAAACTTGGTCAGAAGTTGTATCAAGACAATATCTAGGTAAAGTCTGAATATGGGTCATGCTGTGTCAAAAACTAGGTCACAGGGTCACTTAGTGCATTTCAAGGATTTAGCATGGTGTCTGTTCTCTAATTGAAGTAGTTTTCATCTGATCTTTACCAAACTTGGTAAGAAGTTGTATCAAGACAATATCTAGGTCAAGTTTGAATATGGGTCATGCGGTGTCAAAAACTAGGTCACGGGGTCACTTAGTGCATTTCAAGGATTAAGCATGGTGTCCGCTCGCTAATTGAAGTAGTTTTCATCTGATCTTAACCAAACTTGGTCAGAAGTTGAATCAAGACAATATCTAGGTCACGTTCAAATATGGGTCATGCCAGGTCAAAATCTAGGTGACGGGGTCACTAAGTGCATTTCAAGGATTTAGCATGGTGTCCGCTCTCTAGTTTATGTGGCTGTCTGATTTATTTTGATATTCTAAGACATTTTTATGCCCCCGAAGGAGGGCATATAGTGATCAGACTGTCCATCCGTCTGTTCGTCACACTTTGCGTTTAGATTTCGAAAAATGCTCAGAACTTCTATGTCGCTTCAGAAAGCAATTTTATAATTGGCATACATGTGTAAATGGACAAGGCCTTTCCATACGCACACAAATTTTGACCCCTGTGACCTTAACCTTGAACTTGCAGTCCGCGCTTAGGTTTCGAAATCTGCATTTAGGTTTCGAAAAAAGCTCATAACTTCTACCAAGCGTTTATAGGGGGCTTAAGTCATCCTATGGTGACAGCTCTTGTTTATATATTAATATATTCATGAAATTAAATGTATAAATAATTGCCCTGGGAAGGGGCACAGTGTGGTGGTAGTTGGGGGAGGGGGATGCAGTGAATGGTAGCCAAGCATACAGAATTGTCCATTTATTCAGAACAGCAAAGTAATCTTTGTTTATTCAAACAAAAATTGTATCAATCAAATGATTACCGTATTTGGTTTTAAGGCTATACTGCTATAGTTTATATTCGGTCTTTTCAATTTTTCATTGATAATAATCAGAAGGACTAGAGATTAAATCAGTTTTTGGTGCAAAGAGTTCAATAGAAGTAAAAAAGAAATTCCTATTGGATGATAAAGTAAGTGGTGTGAGACATGTCCGTCTTTGCATTAAACCTACTGAATATGAGACTTTGCACCATGCTTTATGGCTTTGCAGCTACCGGTAGTACAAACTTCAGAATAACAAGTTGTGGAGTCACATCTTCTATAGGAGCTCTTACTGTTTTATTAAGTGCCATGTTTACGACTTCATTTGATATTTTCTTTTATTTTAAGTGTTCCCAGTTCACTTTTTAAGCTGGGGATGTTTACAAGTGTACTTACAATGTACAAGTGCTATCTTTTTTAAGAACAATTGAGCCTTGTTCTGAGAAAACTGGTTTTAATGCATGTGCGTAAAGTGTGGTCCCAGATTAGCCTGTGCAGTCTGCACAGGCTAATCAGGGATGACACTTTCCGCCTAAGCTTGATTTTTGGTAAGGAGGGACATCCTTGAAATGAAAAATACCATAAAAGTGGAGTGTTATCCCTGATTAGCCTGTGCATACTGCACAGGCTAATCTGGGATGACACTTAACGCACATGCATTTTACCCAATTTTCACAGAACAAGACACAATTAATTATGGGTCCCCCTACCAGACCCAAATTTTTACGAAACAAACCCACTGTATGTGCAACCCTTGGGGGTTTGTTGTAGGCTGATTACTGTAGATTCATCTAGTTTGGTCGACATAAAATGTGCTGGATTTATAAAATTTTGCATTTGATCTCAGCCATTTGCATGTTTGGAGACTACAACTAATTTCTCAACTCTGTATGCAACCCTTGGGCTTTTTGTGGGCTGAGTTATCACCACAATGATGGTCATGAGGGGATATACATTCCACAAGAGCTATCCATTATGTTGCTGTTTACTGCAGTGATAGATGGTGTATGCATGTATCACTAGGCAATATTCAAAGGGAAACATACCAATAGCAATATTATTTACAATTTGGTTTGATAAAAAGCAACACAATTTCTTAAATACAAAATTATATTGGCTAAATGCGTGTGTGTAAGGTGTCCACCCCACAATACCCTGTGCATTTCGCGCAGTCAAATGATGGATGACACTTTCTGACTTCAGTGGATTTTTGTTTAGAGTCTACCGATAAAAAGAAATTAAATATTCCAAAACAGCAGAAATTGTAGTCCCTGGTAACCTGTGCCGACTGCCTGTGCAATCTGGGACGACACTTTACACAAATGCATTAAGCCCAATTTTCCTAGATCACAGCTCAGTCAATAATCTCTTACCTCGTAGTTGCTGGGCTGTGAAGGACTATCAGTCTTCATTAGAGGATTTGCAATTCACAAGAACCATCACTCTTGCCTCTCTTCTTATATAGTTATTGCCCTTTGATAATTCATTGATCCCTTTCTTTCCAGTTGTTGGGCTGTGCTATCCTGGGTATTGGCATCTGGATTCGCGTGGATGAGAACTTCAGCAAATATGTCAACAATAGCGACCAGTTTGGAATGCTCTACACAGGTAACAGCGGTCTAGCTTAACCCTTTACATGCTGGGAAATTTGTCGTCTGCTAAAATGTTGTCTGCCGAATTTCTTAAATTAGCATTTTCTTCAGTTTTTTAGCTCTGCTCATGGTGAGCTTTTGTGATCGCCTTTTGTTTGTCGTGCGTCGTCCGTCGTGCGTCATCAACATTTTGCCTTGTGAACACTCTAGAGGCCACATTTATCGTCCGATCTTCATGAAACTTGGTCAGAACATTTGTCCCATTGATACCTAGACTGAGTTCAAAACTGGGTCATGATGGGTCAAAAACTAGGTCACTAGGTCAAGAAAAAGAAAAACCTTGTGAACACTGTAGAAGTCACATTTGTGGCCAAATCTTCATGTTACTTTGTCAAAATGTTTGTCTAAATGATATGTTGGTTGAGTTAAAAAATGGTTGCGGTCCGTTGAAAAACATAGATGCCAGGGGGCGAGGCAGTATTCCTTATATGGCTATAGCAGTGCCTTCCCCAGGAATTTTTTTCAGGCGCCCCGGGGCCGATCGGGGTGGGTTCGGGAGGGGTGTCCCCTCCGTACGTTGATTTTTTATTTATTTAACGTGTCAATTCACGTTCTGTGGTGCGTTATAACTCAAAGAAAAACAGCGTCAAAAGACGTCATTTGGTGCGCTATGACTCTTAAAAAAAATCCCCCAGTCATTTAAAAATATATTTTTTATATTGTTTAATTGTTTTAAAACTTTTCCGCACAGATAGTAAAATCCCGCCTCGAACGATTCCCCAATACATCCGTTTCAACCCGACTCTATTCCTGTATACTTACTATTTTTCAAGTTTCTATTTATTACCCGATAATCCCGTTTATTCCGTTGTTATCAATCTCTTTCTAGTAAATATTTACGATAAAAGCTTTCAGTTATTTCTTTAACACAAACCTTGCCATTTTTTAAGTGACTATTTATAGATTTGATGAAATATTGCCTCTGAATATGCCTCTGAATATGCCTCTGAATATGCGTCAATCCCCTGACCTGTTGTGTGCTTGTTAAAACGCTCAATACACGCCATTTGTATGCAATAGACGCGACGTTGTACATGCTGCATAATTTTCGCGCTCTTTTTAATTGAGAAAAAGATTCGACACAAAATAAATTTGCACTGCTAATTTGAAGCAAAAATAT
Organism: Dreissena polymorpha; assembly: GCF_020536995.1. NCBI lineage: Eukaryota > Metazoa > Mollusca > Bivalvia > Myida > Dreissenidae > Dreissena > Dreissena polymorpha. Next base: position 12,081,275 of record NC_068358.1, read on the forward strand.
TTAACGTTGCGGTAACATTTACATTCGGAAGTGTGTTTCGGATTAAAAACGCGTTAACATCGACTTACGGGAATGGGTTTCGGATTACAAATTTAATTATTCCCATTAAAGATTTCAACAAATATTAACCGTTGCGTTATAAATTCAACGATAATTTGTTTAAACACTTTACGAGTCGAATAAATGTTTTGACGGAATAATGCATGAAATTCACGTTGTCCACGAGGATCACGGCCGGTTGCCATCATCAGCCTTCTAACTATCGATTATCGGACGAAACATTTACAAGTGTGCGTAATTAATTCAACGAAAATTTGTTAAAGCGCATTACGTGTCGAATAAATGTCAGAAAAACGAGGTGAATCAGTTCTATAAATGGACATGTTGAAATATACATGTACTGGAATTAAATAAATTGTTATCACATAATTGTAACCGGGAGTCATTTGCACAACTTACTCGCTATAATAATTAATTGTTTACCACTTGCAATTAATTTCTCGTATTAATTATGAGTCATAGTTAACACTTGTTTACAGTAAAAAGGTGTGATGATGATGCCCGAAACCGTCTTTAATGTTCTGTACTGTACTAATTACCGGTTTCATATTGCTCAAATGGTACAACTTCTTGCTAATCAAGCTGCGATAAACTCTTACTTCATGCCCGACGTCAATCAAAAATAATGGTCGATAGTTAACCCCGCCCTCACAAGCATTCGCGTAACCGATTGGACGATGAACTTCACAGTTTGACGACTGGAAAGTTACCAGATACATCCTTGTCAGCATTTAAATGACCGTGTAATGTGGCTAGAAAAATCGATACGCGCGTCATGCTATTCTCTTATCAGTGGATTATCCATTACCCCATGTGGTGTTTATGGCGATTACTTGTGAAAGTAGGTACTGAGTGCTCTTTTAAAACAGGAAATATTGATACACTGATAGGGAAACCTTGATTTTTTTGGACAATCTCCACTTCCTTTTACTGAAGAATACACTGATCGGAAAATTTCAAGCGCCCCGGGGACTCTGATTTCGAAATTCAAGCGCCCCGGTAAGGGGCGCTTAAATGGCCTGGGGAAGACCCTGTATAGAGAAACCTTGTGAACACTCAAGAAGTCACAAATTTTGCCCAATCATCATGAAACTTGGTGGAAACATTGCTTTCATTGATATCTCAGACGAGTGAGAAAATGGTCCAGATCGGTGAAAAAACATGGCGGCCAGGGGGCAGGGCAGTTTTCTCTATATGTATATAGTGGAAACATGTGAACACTCTAGAAGTCACATTTTTGGTCCAATTTTCATAAAATTTGGTCAGAACATGTGTTTTCTGGATATGACGGTTGAGTTCGAAAATGGTTACGTTTGCTTGAAAAACATGGCTGCCAAGGGGCGGGGCATTATTCCTTATATGGCTATATATGGCTATAGCAAAATCTTCTTAACACTCTAGAGGCCAAATTTATTGTCCGATCTTCATGAAACTTGGTCAGAAGATTCATCCAAATAATATCTTGGACGAGTATGAAAATGATGCTGGTTGGTTGAAAAACATGGCCGCCAGGGGGCGGGGCATTTTTCCTTATATGGCTATATATGGCTATAGTAAAATCTTGTTAACACTCTGGAGGTCACATTTATTGTCCAATCTTCATGAAACTTGGTCAGAAGATTCATCCCAATAATATCTTCGAAGAGTTCGAAAATGATGCCGGTTGGTTGAAAAACATGGCCGCCAGGGAGCAGGGCATATTTAGCTCGACTATTATATATGAAATATATATAGAGGAGCTATCCTACTCACCCCGGCGTTGGCGTGAGCATCTGCGTTAGGGTCAAATGTTAAAGTTTTTGTACTACCCAAATATTTTCTTTGTCCCTTGACATATTGCTTTCATATTTAGCATACTTGTTTACCAACATTACCCCAACCTATAAACAAGAGCAGACAACTCTATCAAGCATTTTGTCATAATTATGGCCCCTTTTCCACTTAGAATATGCAGCAAATGTTAAAGTTTTCTTACTACCCCATTTATTTTCATTGTCCCTTGACATATTGCTTTCATATTTTGCATACTTGTTTACCAACATCACCCCAACCTATAAACAAGAGCAGACAACTCTATCAAGCATTTTGTCATAATTATTGCCCCTTTTATACTTGAATATGCATATTATTGATAAATCTATGTTAAAGTTTGCGTACTACCCCAAATATTTCCTATATCCTTTGACATATTGCTTTTATATGTTTCATACTTGTTAACCAACATGACCCCAACCTATAAACAATAGCAGAACACTGTATCAAGCATTTTGACATAATTATGACCCCTTTTACACTAAGATAATTGAACATTTTGCTTAAATTGCCATAACTTCTTTATTGATGATCACATTTTATTATTACTTTGACAAAGCAACACTTATTTTTTTATGTCCCCCACTATAGTAGTGGGGGACATATTGTTTTTGCCCTGTTGGTCCGTTGGTCTGTTGGTCTGTTTGCGCCAACTTTAACATTTTGCAATAACTTTTGCTATATTGAAGATAGCAACTTCATATTTGGCATGCATGTGCATCTCATGAAGCTGCACATTTTGAGTGGTGAAAGGTCAAGGTCAAGGTCATCCTTCAAGGTCAGAGGTCAAATATATGTGGCCAAAATCGCTCATTTTATGAATACTTTTGCAATATTGAAGATAGCAACTTGATATTTGGCATGCATGTGTATCTCATGGAGCTGCACATTTTGAGTGGTGAAAGGTCAAGGTCAAGGTCATCCTTCAAGGTCAGAGGTCAAATATATGTGGCCCAAATCGCTTATTTTATAAATACTTTTGCAATATTGAAGATAGCAACTTGATATTTGGCATGCATGTGCATCTCATGGAGCTGCACATTTTGAGTGGTGAAAGGTCAAGGTCATCCTTCAAGGTCAGAGGTCAAATATATGTGGCCCAAATCGCTTATTTTATGAATACTTTTGCAATATTGAAGATAGCAACTTGATATTTGGCATGCATGTGTATCTCATAGAGCTGCACATTTTGAGTGGTGAAAGGTCAAGGTCATCCCTCACAAGGTCAAGGTCATCCTTAAGAGTCAAACGTCATATAGGGGGACATTGTGTTTCACAAACACATCTTGTTTTTTTTTAAAAACATCGTCTCATAAATTACCACACCCCACATTATACCCCCTCTCACCCCCCCCCCTCATTTTTTTTTAAATACCATCTAATAAATTACAACACCCCACATTATACCCCCCCCCCCCAAAAAAAAAAAAAAATATTTTTTTTTACCTTTTTTTTATTTATTGAAAGATCGTCTAATAAATGACCACACCTCACATTGTACCCCCTCTCAACCCCCCCGCCCCCCCCTCCCAAACAATTTTTATTTTGTTCCTTTTTTTATTTTTGAAAGATCGTCTAATAAATTATTGAATATGAACAATTTCCCCATGATGGCTTACGTTATACTGTCAAGCACTCGAATAGTCGAGCGCGCTGTCCTCTGACTGCTCTTGTTCCTTATATGGCTATAGTAAAACCTTGTTAACACTCTAGAGGCCACATTTATTTTCCGATCTTCATGAGACTTGGTCAGAAGATTGTCCAAATGATATCTTGGATGAGTTTGAAAATGGTTACCTTTGCTTGAAAAATATGGCTGTCAAGGGGCGGGGCATTTTTCCTTATATGGCTATATATGGCCATAGTAAAATCTTGTTAACACTCTAGAGGCCACATTTAGTGTCCAATCTTCATGAAACTTGGTCAGAAGATTCATCCCAATAATATCTTGGAAGAGTTAAAAAATGATGCTGGTTGGTTGAAAAACATTGCCGCCAGGGAGCGGGGCCGATAATTTTCCCTTATATGGCTATAGTTAAACCTTGTTAACACTCTAAAGGCCACATTTATTGTTCAATCTTCATGAAATTTGGTCAGAAAATTGGTCTCAATAATATCTTGGATGAGTTCGAAAATAATTATGTTTGCTTGAAAAACATGGCTTCCAAGGGGCGGTCTTCATAAAACTTGGTCAGAAGAATTCTCCCAATAATATCTTGTTATCTCAGGTGAGCGACTTCGGGCCTTTCAGGCCCTCTTCTTTTCAAAGAATACTATTAGAATAGCAAGCAGTTTGGATCCTGATGAGACGCCACGTTGTTTGCAAAGGCCTTCAAAATTCGGTTCCAGCACTTAATGAGTTAAGGATCAAAATGTAGGCAAAAGTCACTTCTCTCAAAAACCAAAATAAAGGCAAAAATAGGTAGAAGTGGCAACACTTTTGGGATAGATGGTACATTTGCGTTGCAGATCACAGCTTAAGTTCATTATGGTTTACAATATTATTATTATGTGACATGTGCATCATAGATGTTAAGTTATAATAAAATTTGCTGACCAAGATTACTGGTAATACATTTAGTCTGTTTCATAACAACAAATCAATCCTTCTACACAGGGAAGAGCTCTCTGTTAGCCGCAGATTGGTCTTATCCCTTTTCTGCTAACATACCCTATTTGACACGTTTGTAATCCCTTAGAAAATCAAATTAAATCAAAGACCTTTCCAGGGGTGTCAAAGTTCAGGATTATTCCTGAATTCAGGATTTAGGCCCTCAAAAACTGCTTTTGATGTTGATATAAATTAGAGAATTTTTGTTCTGGTATTTAGAGATTTTTTTCACAAAATGTCATTTTAAACATAAATTATTTAATTTGACATATTGTTAACACAGTTAACATAATTAAATGAATTATTAACCCTCTTTTGGCACTGGCCCCCACATGCTAGGCTTATTTTCAGGATTTTAGATTTTGGCCAATTGACACTCCTGCTTTCTTAATAAATTCAAGTTTTAAAGGCTTCATTTCAAACTCTTAAGATATTCATGAGCAGCAGACAGCTTATAACCTGAACAGACTGCGAGTAAGTCACAGGCTGTTCTGTTTTTATGCTGGTTGGTGTTGCATATAGCCATTTTTACTTTGAATCTGAGCGGGAAATGGCTAATGATGCAGATAGACGTAATCAACAGTTGAGCGATTTGCTATAAGATAGAGGTATGTGTTGGCAATGATGATGAGATGTTTATAGTTATAGAGGGGTGGAAATATCATAAATGTAACTGCCAACAAACTGAGGTAGTTTTCAGGTTCCAGTTTCATAAACCTGTTATTACAGGTAAGAATTAATCAAGTCCAAATTCCATAAGCCACAGATCATTAGCTGGTTGAATGACTAGTTTTTAATAATACGCTGCACATATAATAATATTACAGTCTTTTTATCTTAAAATATCAAACTTTGTAGGGTGTATACATAGCTTATATCACCCTGTGAATATTCTGTCAATAATCCATGACCTACATGCACATTCACATCAATAAAATACATCATTAAACATCATTAAAGAAATCTTGGACCCAACAAGGGCATAGCTGTACCCCCCCCCCCCCCCCCTTCTGAAAAACAGGGGCATAAAAAGAGGCAGGGTATTATTATATAAGGCTGGTAAAAGGGATTTTCATGCTGATGTCTGTCTATTTGGTGGCTATTACGAAAATTGCAAAGGGTTTATTGCCTCATGAAAAGCACACAAGTAAATATAATATACATTAATTTGCTTGTACATGTATGTCAGGAGCATGTTAATTTCATTCATGTTGGTCTTTGATGGATAAATCTTACCAAGTTGAGGTTTTAAATGCCCCACAAAAGATTTAGCATTTAGCAAAGCTGCTTGACTTGTCCAATCTGTCTTACATACATTTGTACATGTACTGAATGTATTTTCCAGACTGTAACTTGATCATTTATCTTGCAGTTTCAAATAACCTGCCACTAATGATAACTGTGTTGGGGCGGGGCGTCTAACACAACATCTGTGTCACTAGTTAAAACATTACGGTTACTAAAAGGTTAATGTCTAACTATTTGCATAAAAAAAGTATTTAACCCTTTCCCCCATAAGAAGCAAAGTGAAAATGGCTTTTGCAACCAGCATAAAACCAGAACAGCCTGCGAGTAACTTGCAGTCTATTCAGGTTTTATGCTGTTTGCTGCTCATCAGTAACTAAGGGTTGGAGATGGAAATTTAAAAATTTGAATTTAGTTAGAAAGGTTTTTAATTTAATGTAACTTTCTATGGGACTATAAATGCGTCAAAATATGTATCTAAGTGGTAAAGGGTTTAATAAATAATGCACAAAAAAATAAACTCATGATGCATTATTACATTTATTGTTAGCAACGTGGCCCTAGTCTGTTAGTCATGTCAGGGAATCTGTGTCTGTGAAACATCTATAAATCATTAAATTGCTTGTTATTGTCCCCTACCGGTGAAACCGGAGGGGACTAATGGTTTGCGCTCTGTGTGTTCGTCAGTCAGTCTGTCACACTTTTTTGGATCCTGCGATAACGTTAAAAGTTCTTAATATTTTTTCATGAAACTTGAAACATGGATAGATGGCAATATGTAGATTATGCACGCCATTTCATTTTGTTCCTACGTCAAAAATTCTGGTTGCTATGGCAACAAATAAAAAATAATAATCTGACAATGGGGGAGTTTTACCGGTAGGGGACCATAATGCTTGACAATAGTCTTGTTTAGAATAGAACACATGCACTCTACCTTAGCTCAGAGGCCCAGATAAGTCAGATGTGTATTTGCCTAAAATACTCATGGAAAAATTCCAAAAATGCATGAATTATACTTTTGATGAGTGAAAAAATCATCATAAAAATTGACATGTGCACTTTGTGCAATTATCAGTTGGACCATTATAGTGCCCGAATTTGGATTATTTGACCAGCCATTTCAAAATGCATGTTTATGTAAACAAGAGTAGATGTTCGTTATTATTAGTACATGTTTTCTGCATGTTCATGTATTAATTTTTTATAAAATACAAAATCAAAGACTTTTGCAGGAGAATTTTAAATACACCCGCAAAAGTCTTTGATTTTGTATTTTACTCATCAGCTAAAAAAGTAATGAGTGGAATACTCCTTATCTTAACAAAACTGTCTGGAACTCAGCCTTAGCTATCCATGATGTTGAAGTTTACATTATCAATTAGTTCCAGCTGTTATGTATTCAATGCTTGACTTTATTTTACTGGTTAATTACCGGTATATTGGCAAAGGTTATATAAACAATTCATAGATGCAGTGTTATTCTATACAAACAATTCATGGATGCAGTGTTATGCTATACAAACAATTCATAGATGCAGTGTTATGCTATACAAACAATTCATAGATGCAGTGTTATTCTATACAAACAAATCATGGATGCAGTGTTATGCTATACAAACAGTTCATAGATGCAGTGGTATTCTATACAAACAATTCATAGATGCAGTGTTATTCTATACAAACAATACATAGATGCAGTGTTATTCTATACAAACAATTCATAAATGCAGTGTTATTCTATACAAACAATTCATAGATGCAATGTTATGCTATACAAACAATTCATACATGCAGTGTTATTCTATACAAACAATTCATAGATGCAGTGTTATTCTATACAAACAATTAATAGATGCAGTGTTATTCTATACAAACAACTCATGGATGCAGTGTTATGCTATACAAAAAATTCATAGATGCAGTGTTATGCTAAACAAACAATTCATAAATGCAGTGTTATTCTATACAAACAATTCATAGATGCAGTGTTATTCTATACAAACAATTTATAGATGCAGTGTTATTCTATACAAACAATTCATAGATGCAGTGTTATTCTATACAAACAATTCATAGATGCAGTGTTATTCTATACAAACAATTCATAGATGCAGTGTTATTCTATACAAACAATTCATAGATGCAGTGTTATTCTATACAAACAATTCATGGATGCAGTGTTATGCTATACAAACAATTCATAGATGCAGTGTTATGCTATACAAACAATTCATAGGTGCAGTGTTATTCTATACAAACAATTCATAGATACAGTGTTATTCTATACAAACAATTCATAAATGCAGTGTTATTCTATACAAACAATTCATGCATGCAGTGTTATGCTATACAAACAATTCATAGATGCAGTGTTATTCTATACAAACAATTCGTGGATGCAGTGTTATTCTATACAAACAATTCATGCATGAAATGTTTTTATAGCCTTCAGGGAGGAGACAGTTTGCTGCTGTCACTCTGGGTTTGTTGAGATAGTTTACTGTTGTCACTCTGGGTTTGTTTGTCGGACAGTAGGTTTGTCTAAATCAAGTGTTATAAGTTTAAAAAAAAGTATTTACTGTTTTCTGAAACCAAACAATATATAACAACATTTAGTAAATTAGTTTTATAATTGTAAATTGGTATGTCCTGAATTAAAGAACATTTTGGGTTACATTTTTCATCTTGTACAGTCATGTAAGTAAGCATTCCCTTAAGTCAGTGGACAGTTCACCCCCTGAATGTTTACCGTTGTAATACCTATGAAATCGGCTTTAGGATTTGTATGATAAAGTCGCGGTTCAACTCTCATAGTTAAACATACAATGTACACTGTACATTTTAAAATTCTTACATGTACTTTGTTTAGAAATCTGTCATGCATAGTTTGCGGTCAAATACAATTTAGAGGTTGTAGTGCATGTATGTGTGAGTGGGTGGGTGGGTGTTATGATTTTGGTTGTGCATTTAAGTCTTCCACTTAAAACATCAGTCATCGTCATCATGTATTGGCAAACATTCAAATAATTGTTTTGCCTCATTTACATGTGGAAAATGCCTGATATACAGTATAAAGCAAACCCTCAAGATCATCATTCATTGAGATGCTTTTTTCAGTGATGAACATTTAAGATTTGAATGCACACTCAGGAAATTTTTATGTTATCATGTACTCATATCAATTATGTTTTTGTATCTTGATAACTATCATCTTACAAGTGGTGCAGAGTTTATTTACTCCCAAGATATTTGCAGGATGTCTGGGTTGGATATCAGCAAAAAAGATAAAGCTGGTATTCATAAAGCTTTAGGAGCTTAAGAAAATTCCTTAAATAATTAAAAATTCCTTAAAAGTCTTTTTCTCTTTCATTTTGGTGTCTTTTTTCATTTAATTGGTTTATTTAAGTAAATTTTGCATAGAAGAACAGTATTTTGGCATTACAAAACTGAAATCATTAGAACTTCAATAGAGAATTTTAATTTTTCCCTTAAATCTAGCTTATGTAAAGATTTGCCTTAGGAGCTTTTTGAATACCAGCCCTGGTCATATGGGCCTTTAACTGTTGGTGTTACTGTCACTATTGAATATTTAAGTGTTATCAGAGCTACAGATAAGCTTTTTAGGGTAATAGGGTAATACCCTTCAAAATAAGAATGAATTGGGTAATGGAAAATGTGATTGGGTATCCAAAAGTATGATACCCGCTCATATTAAAAATAATTGGGTATTTGTACCAAAACAAACAATTTAATAGGGTAATGGCAATAAAACATTCATATAGCTTCTCAAAAACTTACCTACATATAGTTGTGTATTCAGTTGAAGTATAGGCTGTTCCATTTTTCTGTGACAAAACAGTCATTTGCTCATTATAACAATTTAACAAACAATAGCACATTCCTTGTGCAATGTTAAATCACATTCTTTGTGTTGTTTCAACAGTAACTGTTCTTAACTGAATAAAACTAATATTTAACATAATTTACAAGTTGTAGTCAGTAAATCATAGTTATTTTTACACTTTCTTAGCTTTCTTAGCAGTGGCTCTGGGTTTGTATTCGGCGAACAGCCTTCTTTTTCTACGCTTTTTCTGCTGCCAGTGCTTTATACAAGGAGTCATGTCCATGAGGCCTGGGTCTGGTCCCATCATGCAGATAGTGATCAAAGTGTTGAGCTTTTCTGCACTCAGAGAGGACCTGTATTTGGTTTTTAGCCTATTCTGTGTACTAAAACTCCTTTCACATTCAACACTTGTAAGTTCAATGCAGAGAGTCACAGATGCAAGTTTGGCAAAGTTTGGCAGAATGTCATTGTGGAGCAGAATAATACATTTGCACAGATGTTGAGTTGTAACTTTTGAGTATGCACCACAAATCATGCCTCTCAGTCTGGGCCATTCTTGTTTCAATTCCTCAAAATCTATCATCGGTGGTATTTGCTTTTCTTCTCGGTTTAACCCTTCAATCAGGTTTCCATGTTCAATGGTGACAGTTTTCTCAGTGCCATAGAAGGCTCCTAGGCGCTCAAGTGCTTCATCAGAGTCATTAAAGCTCAACACAGTCATTGGTTCAAAAACTTTTGTCAAGTCATCAAATACATCTGTTTCAGACTTTCTAAATCTAGTTTTCACATTTTTCAAGAGCCTATCAATGTAGCTCAATCTGACATTCTCTATTTCAGAGTTCATACTGGCAGAATATGACAACTTTTCCCCACATAGCAATGCATCACCATTTTGAACAATTATTCTTGTTTTCATTTCCTTCAAAAAGTGTCCATCGTTAGTTTTCATGTCTTTTAGTTTGGCAATGGTGCCATCAACTAATGGCCTAAGTTGACTCAACAGAAAATTTTTCTCCTGCAGTTTACAGCATAGGATTGCAAGTTAAGTGTGTACATCCAAAACGAGTGCTGTAATGAGGGCTACCTTGTACGAGTTAAAATATTTGAAGAGGCCTTTAGCCACAGCATTTTTGTCTTCCGTGCACTGACTCAGTGTAGCAAGAACTGAAGCATAGGACTCATACACAGCCTCCACAGCATTTTTTAGGACTAGCCATCGAACAGAGAATACCTCCTTTATTGTAAGCTCAGCTTTATCTAAAAGTTTTTGGGCATTTTTAAGTGTTTGTGTTCTAGAACTGGAACCACTAATGAACACGTACAGTGCACTGAATTTTGTTTTGAACTTATTCATGTAATCATCTTCTTTTATGGCATCATAACACGCTAAATTCAGCCTGTGAGCAGCACAATGTGTTTGAATGCAAAAAGGAGCGTACTTTGCTTTTAGTTGAACTCCAACACCTGTTTTTTTTCCCATCATCACTGCTGCACCATCTGTAGACAGGGATGAGCATGATGCAGGTGGAATGTCCAATTCTTCAAGACAATTAACAACACAATTCACAATTGTGTGAGCACATCCATCTTCAATAGGTAAATTGCACAGAAAATGAGTAACTGGTGTGCCATTCATCACATATCGTATGCATACTGACAATCTCTTTTCAACTGTTATGTCTGTGCTTTCATCAAGCATTAATCCATAAAAACCAGAGCTTTTAATGTTTTTCACAACATCAGACTTCAAAACATGTGCAATAGATTTTTGAATTTCAGTAATGGTATCCCAACTGAGATTCTTATATTTAATGTCAACACCATTTGATTCCTGTAACTGAAGCAGTCCATTAATTTTGTCTGATGGAATTTCTGATTTGGCTGCAAAATAGACAGTGTTGAACAATTTCGTGTCTTCAGGTGAAACTTTGATCTCAGGCTCCTCGGCCTCACCACAAACACTTGAGCAGTCTATTGCTGCCAGCTTCACTTCAGACTTCACAACATTTCTGTGCTCAATGCTATCATTATGCCTAACGACACTAGATATCTGAATGTTAGGGGATCCGTCATATGCCCAAACACGTGACAATTTCATGGAGTCTTTTTTCTCTTTGCAAAATTTACAAATAAGTTTAAACGTGCTTCCTGATTCAACAATCTGCAGCCAAGGAAATTTTTCGACCCACTCATCGAATGTTTTTCGAGTTGTTTTTGATCCGGAATGGGCTGATACTTTCGTTTTGAAAACCCCATCAACAAGTTCATTTACAATACTTTCGCAAATGTCCACTAAACAAAAAATCGAATTGATAAGGTCATTTACAATACCCTTCGCAATTTTTTCGCCATCAAATTCATTAACTACCAAAAAGGAATCAATGCGGGTTTTTTGTATTTTGTGTGGAAGTTTATGTCTTCCTCGAGACGCCATTTTTTTACGCACGTGTTTTCATCTAAATGCTTGGGGAAATACCTTACAATATAAAACAAGCGCTTGTCGATTAAGACTCGAGTCAATACGGCCAACCCAAAACGGGAATTTTCATTACGCATAGACGGCGGCTCGAATTGGGTATCGGCGATTTGTTTTGCGTACCGGTACGCTTAGATTTTGAAAAAATTGCGTATCCACTGTTTTTTTATTGCGTATTTATGCAAATACGCAGCTTATCTGTAGCTCTGAGTGTTATTCATGTATCTTTATGTAAAAAGTGACACTGACTTGGTACATTTTGTTTACCTGTACATTATTTGATACATGAAAGGTATAACAGATATTGGTCGATCCCAGGCCGGTACAAAAACATTAATTGTGTGACATAATTTTGCCCCAAAACTTTTTAACGAGCGAGGGCCTTACAAATAAAAAAAAACATATTTTATTCCATTGTCGATATACAATCGTCAATAACCATTGGGCATAGGGCTATCAAATTTGGTATGTAGAGACATCTAATAGTCCTCTACCAAATTTGTTCAAATTATGCCCCTGGGGTCAAATTTGACCATGCCCCGAGGGTCACAAAATTGAACATATGCTTATGTAAGGCTTTTTTTGTGAAAACTTAAAAAACTTCTTGTCCATAACCGTATGGCATAGGGCTACCAAATTTGGTATGTAGTGACATCTAATAGTTCTTTACCAAGTTTGTTCAAATTATGCCCCTTGGGTCAAATTTGACCCTGCCCGGGGGGTCACAAAACTGAACATACACTTATATGGGGCCTATTTTGTGAAAACTTTTAAAATCTTGTCCATAACCATTGGGCCTAGGGCTACCAAATTTGGTATGTAGTGACATCTAATAGACCTCTACCAAATTTGTTCAAATAATGCCTCTTGGGTCAACTTTGCCCTGCCCCGGGGGGTCACAAAATTGAATAAACGCTTATGAAGTGCCTATTTTGTGAAATTAAAAAAAATCTTCTTGTCAAAAACCATTCGGACGATGGCTACCAAATTTAGTATGCAGTAACATCTTATAGTCCTCTAGCAAGCTTGTTCAAATGATGCCCTTCAGGTCAAATTTGACCCTGATCTGCGGGTCACAAAATTCAACATTATATACGCTTATATCTTGCTTATTTTATGAAAACTTTAAAAATATTCTTGTCCTTAACTCTAGGACCTAGGGCTACCACATTTTGTATGTAGTCAGATATAGTAGTCCTCTACAAAGTTTGCCCAAATTTTGCCCCTGGGGTTAAATTTGACCCAGCTCAGGGGGTCACAAAAGTGTACATGTGCTTAAATAGGGCCTATATTTAAGTATTTGCACATGCCGAGAATATTTGTTTCAGCCTTTTTTCAGCAGTGGAGCGATACAGGGCCATCATGGCCCTCTTGTTTATAGACATGTAAGTTCTAAGGCTAAGATTTATATAAAGGCTTTAAGACAAAATGAAACACAAAATGAAACATTTCGTATATATAATCAATCAAGCTTTCTTCTATTTCAGGAGCGTACATCTTCATCGCGGTCGGGGTGGTCATCATGGTGGTGGGATTCCTGGGTTGCTGTGGTGCCATCAGAGAGAACCAGTGTATGCTGGGAGTGGTTAGTGCTATTGACCTTTGACCTTGATAGATATTTTTAGCATCAAAGCTATTTTAAGCATCAACTTGCATTTCATTAAAGTACAGAACAGAGTATCTATAAATTGAAATATTAAAGGCTTTTATATAGACTTGAAGTACTGTTTGGCTATTCTTAGCGTCACTTTGACAGTAATAATGATATACTTTTTGTAAAGCTACTCAAAGCAGATGGGACATCAGCTGACTTAAGTAAGTATATATGGTACATTTTTGCACATGACCTGTGACTGACATGCTAACGTCAACTTGCTGCTGTATTAGTGACCTTTCTATGACTGCAGATCAGGGCCCATTTTAACCAACCCATTCTTAGACCACCGATTAGACTTAGACAAATATGGCCAGTGTTTGAATATATACAGGCTACCACTTGTAAAAATATCCTTAACAAAATGTTCAATATGAAGAATGATTTAGATTGAGGTCGCTAATGCCAAGTGTTTTTACTCAATATAAAATCAAATCTTTAATATTCCGATTTAATGAATACTCGTTATTATGCCCCCCTTCGAAGAAGAGGGGGTATATTGCTTTGCACATCTCGGTCGGTCTATCGGTCCGTCCACAAGGTGGTTTTCGGATGATAACTCATAAACGCTTGGGCCTAGGATCATGAAACTTCATAGGTACATTGATCATGACTCGCAGATGACCCCTATCGATTTTGAGGGCACTAGGTCAAAGGTCAAGGTCACGGTGATCCAAATTAGTAAAATGGTTTCCGGATGATAACTCAAGAACGCCTAGGCCTAGGATCATGAAACTTGATAGGTAGATTGATCATGACTCGCAGATGACCCCTATTGATGTTCAGTTTACTAGGTCAAAGGTCAAGGTCACAGTGACCCGAACTAGTAAAATGGTTTCCGGATGATAACTCAAGAACACTTATGCCTAGGATCATGAAACTTGATAGGTAGATTGATCATGACTCGCAGATGACCCCTATTGATGTTCAGGTCACTAGGTCAAAGGTCAAGGTCACAGTGACCCGAAATAGTAAAATGGTTTCCGGATGATAACTCAAGAACGCTTATGCCTAGGATCATGAAACTTCGTAGGTAGATTGATAATGGCTGGCAGATGACCCCTATTGATTTTCAGGTCACTAGGTCAAAGGTCAAGGTCACGGTGACCCGAAATAGTAAAATGGTTTCCAGATGATAACTCAAGAACGCTTATGCCTAGGATCATAAAACTTCATAGGTACATTGATCATGACTCGCAGATGACCCCTATTGATTTTCAGGTACCTAGGTCAAAGGTCAAGGTCACAGTGACCCGAAATAGTAAAATGGTTTCCAGATGATAACTCAAGAACGCTTATGCCTAGGATCATGAAACTTGATAGGTAGATTGATCATGACTCGCAGTTGACCCCTATTGATTTTCATGTCACTATATCAAAGGTCAAGGTGACGGTGACCTGAAATAATAAAATGGTTTCCAGATTATAACTCAAGAACGCTAATGCCTACGGTCATGAAACTTCATAGGTACATTGATCATGACTGGCAGATGACCCCTATTGATTTTGAGGTCACTAGGTCAAAGGTCAAGGTCATGGTGACCCGAAATAGTAAAATGGTTTCTGGATGATTACTCAAGAACGCTTATGCCTAGGATCATGAAACTTCATAGGTACATTGATCATGACTCGCAGATGACCCCTATTGATTTTCAGGTCACTAGTTTTTAGAATTAGTCTAGAATTTTTGGTAAATACAGGGGGATGAGGCCCTGGCACCTATGCTTTGACCATATTGCTGTCAAGACTGCTGACTGAAGCAAGGACTTATGTAGTATGGGTGGACATAAGTTACAAGATCAATTAGTTCAATAGGGTTTCAAAACCATGTGTTGAATGACCCTGTGCTTGGAATTTTCAGAGGTCAAGTGAAGTTTTCAGGGGTCAAAATACTGAAGTCTAGATATGATGTTCTTGGATATTTGTTGATTGCTCTTCAAATGTTGCTTTGTTTAACTTTTATATATGTTGCTAAACTTAAAAACACGACTTTTTGTGTAATATAAAATATGTTTAACTCTTTTAGCGCTGGAACCGGATTTTAAAGGCCTTTGCTATTCTGATAGTATTGTTTGAACAAAATCGAAGAAAATGCTTATTTTAGAAATTCAGCAGATGACATTTTAACAGACGACAAATTTCCCAGCATGCAAAGGGTTAATGTTTAAGTTTCATAGAAACATTTGCATCAAAATGATACAAAGCAGATACATTGCAGGAGTCAAAAGTGACACAATTGCAAAATGCTTGCATCATGAAGCAGGATTCTGCTCCAATATATGTATCCCGGAAAAAACGTTTTTGAAAAACCCACTAATCTGCTGGTACAAATAAACCTGACCCATTTATAATCCTTTCAAAATCACACACCGTATCAACCGTTATTATTTAAAGGAAGCTATCATTGGTTGATATAATGGACCAGCGTTGTTTGCACTGGGGTGATTAGTGGGTTTTTCGATATTCGTGCTTTACTGGGATCAGTCTATTGAAATCCCTGAAGATGGTCAATTATGTAAACAGATATGACATCGTGACTGATATTTCAATTATATCTTTCCTCTTGTTAAAACCCAGACATTTTCTTGTACTTTATTTTACTTGGTGTAGTACATGACTTAATGTCAAGTAGGATTTGTCTATCGTAATGACATTTTAAGACCCATTTTATGTCAATATAGCAGTAAAATCGATGTTGAAAGATTGTGTGGGTGAACTTAACTTGTTCCAAACATGTTCATTGTTGACTCAATTCCTCTGGCTAATGTTTGTGAATTTTTATCCACATAATTAGCTCTGCTGTTTACGGAGAAACCCGAGGTATCGTCATAGCCAACTCGCTGTCTGTTGTCAGCCGTCCGCAGTAGGCGTCGTGCTTAAACCTTAACATTGGCTCTAAAATCAAAGTGCTTCCACCTACAACTTTGAAACTTCATATGTAGATGCACCTTGATGAGTTCTACACGCCACACCCATTTTTGGGTCACTAGGTCAAAGGTCAAGGTCACTGTGACATCTGATATAAAACTTTAACATGGGCTCTAAAGTCAAAGTGCTTCCACCTACAACTTTGAAACTTCATACGTAGATGCACCTTGCTGAGTTCTACATGCCACACCCATTTTTGGGTCACTAGGTCAAAGGTCAAGTTCACTGACCTCTAATATAAAACTTTAACATAGGCTCTAAAATCAAAGTGCTTCCACCTACAACTTGAAACTTCATATGTAGATGCACCTTAATGAGTTCTACACGCCACACCCATTTTTAGCGAGGCTGTTTTCCGAGAAAACCAGAGCTATTGTCATAGCCAGCTTGTCGTCCGCCGTAGGCGTCGTGCTAAAACCTTAACATTGGCCATAACTTTTTAAATATTGAAGATAGCACCTTGATATTTGGCATGCATGTGTATCTCATGGAGCTGCACATTTTGAGTGGTAAAATTTCAAGGTGAACATCATCCTTCAAGGTCTAGGGTCGAAAAAACAAAGTCAAGGGAAGTAATAAGCTTTAAATGGACATAGTTATCTGACCTGTCCACGTATATATTTTTGTTAAATAAATCAAAGCGGCGCAGTAGGTGTCATTGTGTTTCTGACAACCACATTGTGGAAAAAGGTCAAGGTCATCCTTTACGGTCTATGGTAAAAAATACAGATTTAGGGGAAGTAATATGCTTTAAAAAGGGAGAAAATTATTCAATATTGAACATAGCCACTTTATATATTTGGCATGCATGTGTATCTCATGGAGCTGCACATTTTGAGTGGTGAATCTACAGTCATGGTAGTGGCTTTTAATTATTTGCTACTAAAAATAGACATTTGTTACAGACAATTATTTTCAAGGGAAGTAATTTATATAATTATAAATCTTATATTATATATTTTCTTACCAAGTATTGAAGTTCTTTTCACAGTTACTGTACAGATTTATTATTTTATTATTTATAACCCAAACAATTGATTTGTCAAAAAAAAAAAATGATATACCGGTAATTATAATTTCTTTGATGTTCATTACATACCTGTGGACTAATGTCCATAGATACATGATCAACTCTGCGCTATGATCTCTTTTAAACCACATGCCTTGGTTGTCAGTGATGTCTGACATGGTCACAATTGACTGTGAGACCCTCCCCCCCCCCCCCCCCCCCCCGGTTGGATTGGATAAAATTCAAGGGATGTAATAACCTTTAAAGGGAGATGATTTCTATACCTGCCAAATGATAAATAGAAATGTTATTTCAATGGGGCACAGTAGGGGGCATTGTGTTTCTAACAAACACATCTCTTGTTGGGTCACTAGGTCAAAGGTCAAGGTCACTGTGAGCTCTAAAAAAAAAAAAATTCTGACAAACTTTCACAGCCGAGCGTGGCACCAGTTATGCGGTGCTCTTGTTGGGTCACTAGGTCAAAGGTCAAGGTCACTGTGACCTCTAAAAAAAATAATTCTGACAAGCTTTCGCAGCTGAGCGTGGCACCTGTTGCTCTTGTTTTAAATTAGTTGTGTGTGTACTATTTCTAGTATACAGTCATGTATAGAGTATATATAATACAGGGATGTGAATTGTTCTTGTTTCAGCTTATTCCCTCCCTTTCATGGTCAGGTTTTTTACAAAAAGTAATAAGCTTTGCTTGACCTGTATACCTATGAGGAGTTTAACTAAACCTTGTAAGGGGGTATGGCATTGTTCTCCCTCGAAGTGGTGCTTAATAATATATCATAATATAAAAATATATGGGTTTTACCTCTGGAAATATCATTACTCTTGTATACACTACTTAATGTATTCTCTGCATATATTTCAGTTTTTCGCATTGCTGTTCATCATATTTGTGGTACTTCTTGGAGCTGGAATATGGGCAGTTGTAGCAAAAGAACAGGTTTGTTACTTAGAAATTGCCTTTTACAGGTCAAGTATTTGTTCAATTTAGTATTTCATTTAAATTCAACAAATACTGCATTTAAGCAAAGTAATTGAGTTATATTGGACTCTAACTAAGCACTTCAATTTGCCAAGTCATTATCTTTGATGTTTAATAAGAAACATCAGATAGGGGTCCTGGACAATGATTGTTAGAAAAATTCCCCTGTGTTCAAAACAGGCCATTGGTTACATGCTTTTATAGAGTTTTAAGTAGTTAATTACTTTAAATTATCTATGGAACTACAATGGTCAGGTGTAATATACTTGATGTGTAAAGAGGACCTTCAAAAAGTTTGTTCTTATCATGCCCCTGGCGTCAAAACTGGCCTCGCCCTAGGGGCCTCTTAACTTGTATAATAAATAACGCAGGGATCAGGGTTAAAATATTTTGTGCGTTACATCCTAAAGTGGTCGTTGGTCCTTTTAATTATTCCAAACATGCCCTGGGGTCAAAGTTGAACCCATTGTGAGCTATAAAGGTCATGATATAAAAAAACCTTGTTACCACTCTAAAGGCCACAGTTATGACTCAAACATAGAGGTCATCAGGTCAAATCTTAGGAAAACCTTGTTACCACTCTTGAGACCATATTTATGACTTAGTTGCGGTGAAATCTGCCCAGATTGTAGACAATTTGGCAGATTACAAATCTGGGTCACATGTGTCCTAACAAGATAACCAGGTAACATTTAAGGAAAACTTGGAACAGCTATAGGCACCATATATGTTCATCAGTCTTGATGACGCTTGGACAGAATGACAATATGAAGCCCCTGTTTTAATCTTGATCAGTTAGGGTCAAAAAAGGTAAAGTCTTCAACAATGTGTGTGTACCAGTGCCACCATGGCCCTCTTGTTGTCATAGTAGAGGAATAAATAAAAAATCCCCGGGTTTATATGCTAGTCAGTTTTAAGAGAAAGCTGCATAATTTTACAGAACTTATCAGAGGGAAAAATGCTGTTTAAAAGCCTGTGTTATATGTAGAAATAAGCACTGTAAAGTTCCCCTTAATATTGTAACTGTGCACATTAGGTGAAAGATGTAATAATTAAATGTAACACTTTGTTCATACATGTAAAAGGTGAAAAAGATAAGATAATACTGTAACTTTTTGTTCATAATGGGTGAAAGATATAATAAATTATTATATCTTTCACCCATTATGAACAAAATTATTAATAATGTAACACTGTGTTCATAACAGGTGAAAAAGATAATACTGTAACTTTTTGTTCATAATGGGTAAAAGATATAAAAATGTAACACTGTTCTTTATAAGTGAAAGATGAAATACTGAAACACTTTTTCATAACAGGTGAAATACGTAATACTGTAACACTTTGTTAATAACAGGTGAAAGATGTAGTGAACAAGGCACTAGAGGATGGTGTGAAGCACTATTTCTCAGAGAAATCAGCCCAGCGTGAATTTATGGACATGGTTCAGAATGACGTATGTATTGTTTCTTATGAAGGTCTGAATCAGAGCCTACCATTAACCCTTCCAATGCGGGAACCAAATTTTTAAGGCCGTTGCAAACAGTTTGGATCCAGATGAGACGCCACAAAACGTGGCGTCTCATCAGGATCCAAACTGTTTGCTATTCCTATAATATTCTTTGAAAAAAATCGAAGAAAATGCTAATTTTAGAAATTCAGCAGACAACATTTTAGCAGACGACAAATTTCCCAGCATGCAAAGGGTTAAAACAGCAATCTGGGAACACTAGGCTTAATGCATGTGTGTAAGTTGCCATCACAGATAAGCCTGTTCTGTCTGCACAGGCTAATCAGGGATGACACTTTCTGCTTTTATTTGATCGCCTGAGCGCAATTTGCACTTGTTGAGGAATTGTAATGGCCATTTGTCTGTTGTACGTTGTGTTTAACTTTGTTAAAAGTCTAGGGGACACATTTATTGTGCCACATTTATTGCCCGATCTTAATGAAAATTAGATAGAATGACTAATGATATCTTGGACTAGTTAAAAAATGGCTCTGGTGGGTTGAAAAACATTGCCGCCAGGGGCAGGGCATTTTTTTTATATGGCCATACATGTAGTTAAACGTATTCATGTATCTTGGACTAGTTAAAAAATGGCTCTGGTGGGTTGAAAAACATTGCCGCCAGGGGCAGGGCATTTTTCTTATATGGCCATACATGTAGTTAAACGTATTCATGTAGTTAAACAATGTTTATACCCTTGAGCCCACAGTAATTGTCCCATCTTCATCAAACTTGGTAAGAACATTTATCCAATGATAGCTTTTACTTGCCCTTTCTTGAATCAACAGCGTGTTAAAAAGCCCATTTTGAATAAAATTTGCCACGCCTCTTGGCCTTCCTGGATAAATTACAAAAAATTCAGGGCATTGAAATTTAAGACTGGCCTGTAAAGTTTTCATTTTCATAGGAAAGTCTGGCCTATACATTGTACCCTATCTGTAACAGCTAAATGTGTGACATGTAGATAATCTGTATTTCAGTTCGAATGCTGCGGTGCAACAATGGGTGCTTTTGACTATGGCACCAGGGTGACAGAGGTCGAGGCCTGTAGCAAGTTCATTAAGGTTTGTATTTGCACGCAATTCTTTCCTTATGTCATTTTGGAGGTCATATATCACCTTGAGAATGAACAAGATTTTTGTCTCTCATAGTTACTGTATATGATTAAACCATATTAGATCTATTTATGCCCCCGATGCTGGGCATATAGTGATCGCACTCTCCGTATGTCTGTCCGTCCATCCGTCTGTCGGTCCATCACACTTTGCGTTTAGGTTTCGAAAAATGCTCATAACTTCTATGTCGCTTCAGATGTAACATTCATATTTGGTATGCATGTGTATATGGACAAGGCCTTTCCATATGCACACAAAATTTGACCTTGAACTTAGAGTCCGCGTTTAGGTTTCGAAAAATGCGTTTAGGTTTTGAAAAATGCTCATAATTTCTATCAAAGCGTTTATCGGGGGCGTATGTCTTCCTATGGAGACAGCTCATGTTGATTTATATAGTCGTATTTTCCGTAAAACTGATAGCTGACTGGAAGCCTTGCAAGAAAAGTGGTTTTCATGTGACCTTCAAGTGAAAGCTATTGTCATTATAATTATCACAAATATTCTGATATCTAAGTGGGTCACTGTAAATAAACAAAATGCCATATGAAAACAGTGTGATACAACCTCTTGATTTTCAGGTCTCAACCTTATGTTTTTTTACACGAATTCTTCAACATGTAAATATTTTAGAAATACATTCATTCAGACATAAAGTGACAGTGCAGAACAAGAATAATTTGAACATGCAGGGGATTCAACATTTATTTGAGAAATTCCCTATTTTTTACCTGTGACTAGTCTGAGATGGTTCAGAATGGAGCCTTTTTCATGGAAAAGCAGCCTTAAGGCATGTGCGTAAAGTATTGTACCAGATTAGCCTGTGTGGAATGCACAGGCTAATCTGGGATGATACTTTCCACCTAGACTGGTTTTTTGTTCAGGACAGACTCTCTTTAAAAAAAACAAAAAAACATAAAAGCAGCAAGTGTCTATGGTTTAGGCGGTGCCCTAATCTGTGACGACTCTTTACGCACATGGCTTAAGCCCACTATTGCCAGAAAAAGGCAAAATTTATATAGGCATCTAATACTTCTCTTTCTAATTGCAAATGCTCTCCAATATTGGTGTTGCTGTGTAGAACTGTGTTCTAAGATAATTAGAGCCGTTTGCATAATTGCTATAAAAATATAATTAGTGTTATCATGGCCAAGGTTTAGACTTAATTGTATACAATTAGGCTGCTTTTGTATCAAGCTAAAAGTTCTCTGTGGTCAATGGATATGATGGATTATGAGAGAGTTTTTACAAAGGCTGCGTTTTCTTCATGACAAACATTGAAACATCCAAACAAATATGAAATCTAGCCTGTGTAAAAATGTTCTTTTCATCAATGTAAAATGAAGCTGTTTGATTTGGTCAAATCTAGCCTGTGTATTTCAATTCCAGCGGTGTAACACAAAGCTGTTTGACTTCATCAAATCTAGCCTGTGTATTTCCATTCCAGGGGTGTTACCCAAATCTGTTTGACTTGTTAAAATCTAGCCTGTGTATTTCCATTCTAGCTGTGTAACACGAAGCTGTTTGATTTCATCAAATTTAGCCTGTGTATTTCCATTCCAGCCGTGTAACACAAAGCTGTTTGATTTAATCAAATCTAGCCTGTGTATTTCCATTCCAGCGGTGTAACACAAAACTGTTTGACTTCATCAAATCTGGCCTGTGTATTACTATTCCAGCCGTGTAACACAAAACTGTTTGACTTCATCAAATCTAGCCTGTGTATTACTATTCCAGCTGTGTAACACGAAGCTGTTTGATTTCATCAAATCTAGCCTGTGTATTTCCATTCCAGCTGTGTAACACAAAACTGTTTGACTTCATCAAATCTAGCCTATATATTACTATTCCAGCCGTGTAACACGAAGCTGTTTGACTTGATTAAATCTTGCCTCTGTATTTCCATTCCAGCCGTGTAACACGAAGCTGTTTGACTTGTTCAAATCTAGCCTCTGTATTTCCATTCCAGGCGTGTAACACAAAACTGTTTGACTTCATCAAATCTAGCCTGTGTATTACCATTCCAGCCGTGTAACACGAAGCTGTTTGACTTGATCAAATCTAGCCTGTGTATTTCTATTCAAGCCGTGTAACACATAGCTGTTTGGCTGATCAAATCTAGCCTGTGTATTCATTCCAGCCGTGTAACACGAAGCTGTTTGACTTGATGAAATCTAGCCGGTGTATTTCTATTCCAGCCGTGTAACACGAAGCTGTTTGACTTGATCAAATCTAGCCTGTGTATTTCTATTCCAGCCGTGTAACACAAAGCTGTTTGACTTGATCAAATCTAGCCTGTGTATTTCCATTGCAGCCGTGTAACACAAAGCTGTTTGACTTGATCAAATCTAGCCTGTGTATTTCTATTCCAGCCGTGTAACACAAAGCTGTTTGACTTTGTGAAGGATAATCTGGTGATCATCGCTGGAGTCTCTATTGGGATTGCTGTCATCTTGGTGAGTGAGCCAATTATATATTACGACCTCAGACTCCCAGCTCAATTTTTCTGGATTTCAAATTTTAAACAATTGACATCCCTGGGTTCTAAATATTATGTCTTTAAGTTTTATTTTTGTGTTAAAATGATTATTTTTATAATTACTTTTTATTTGACTAGCACATGCCTGTATGCATATGTTTGACATAATTGTAACCAATGTTAGTGATTATGAAAATCCTAAATGCAGTGCTCCAGCTAGGCCTAAATTAAAGGGCGCCGAGTTAATCCTCATTGTAGACATTATATTTGAATGGTTTAATAATAATGGGAATAATACAATTATTTATAACATATAAATTAACATGCAATAGGAAGCATTCCAGAAATACCCGCGCACTCGAACGTGCCCTTTTCACTAAATACTGCGCGTCCAAAGTGCCCTTTTGACAAAATACTGCGCTTCGAATGTGCCCTTTTGACAAAAAAGCCCCCCTGCCCTTTTCAAATCCTAGCTGGAGCACTGTAAATGTAAACAATAACAATCAACTAGTATATATACCAGTAATCATTGATATTCTCCATATTGTCTGCCAAAGAAAATTACATGTTCAGCCTTGTTCTGTAATGCGACGCGCCATGTGATATCTATAAAAAGCAACAGTGGTAGTATTGGGAAACTGGTCTATTATTTAGTATAATGTAACCTGTAACATACTCAGGGCTGCCATCCAGAAGTAGCATAATTTGGTTATATCCATGTACTTGTGACAAGTATGACTGATGTTGACTCATTAGTAAAGAGTTTATTGGGTCAAAATGACACAAGGAAGAAATTTCAACTGGTGAAAAAAAACGAATACATTTTAATTTGCTCGTGTCCAAATGCAGGAATCTGCATCTATGGAAATCCCTACATATGAATCTAAAGACTAATAATGTATTAATGAACAGAGGCATGGCCATAAAACAGATTATTCAAGTTATTATTATTGTTAATGCAATTTCAATGAAGATATCAAGGTATTGAAATGTATATGTATATAACTGAATTATCAAGTTTTTACTAGCACTTTTTAATACACATGTTTGTGTAGTTACATTTTGGTGGTGAAAGTGTGCTGATACCATTAGAAGGACTACGGTAGTTTACAGTTTGGTAAAATTATGGTTTTCATAATATTGTCATACATAAAAAAAGTGTATACTTTATGTTCAAACAGCAGAAATAACTAATGACTAGGAGAAATTTTTGAAATATTGGTTTTTTAATGGATAATTATCACATTTGCAATCGGTAAAATAACAATATGTTTGTAACGATTTTCTTCCATAATTGGAAAAATATGTTGGGCACAAATCCCCAGTAAAGTGTAACAGTGTTTACGATTCACATAATCGCCTGCGTAGTGCATTGATAGCACAGTCTGCTTCCATGGGTCTCAGAATCAAATTTCAGAGGGAGCAATTTTTTATTTTTTTTTCTTATGATTGTTACTTATGACTATACATTTGTTAGTAATCTTTTTTAGCTCATCTATTTTTTGAAAAAAAATTATGAGCTATTGTCATCACCTTGGCGTCGGCGTCGGCGTCGGCGTTGGCGTTGGCGTTGGCGTCGGCGTCCGGTTAAGTTATGCGTTTAGGTCCACTTTTCTCAGAAAGTATCAATGCTATTGCATTCAAACTTGGTACACTTACTTACTATCATGAGGGGACTGGGCAGGCAAAGTTAGATAACTCTGGCGTGCATTTTGACAGAATTATGTGCCCTTTTTATACTTAAAAAATTGAAAATTTTGGTTAAGTTTTGCGTTCAGTTCCACTTTTCTCAGTAAGTATCAATGCTATTGCATTCAAACTTGGTACACTTACTTACTATCATGAGGGGACTGGGCAGGCAAAGTTAGATCACTCTGGCATGCATTTTGACAGAATTATGTGCCCTTTTTATACTTAAAAAATTGACAATTTTGGTTAAGTTTTGTGTTTAGGTCCATTTTATTCCTTAAGCATCAAAGCTATTGCTTTCATACTTGCAACACTTACTAACTATCATAAGGGGACTGTGAAGGCAAAGTAATGTAACTCTGACTGGCATTTTGACAGAATTATGTGCCCTTTTTATACTTAGAAAATTGAAAATTTGATTAAGTTTTGTGTTTAGGTCCACTTTATTCCTACAGTATCAAAGCTATTGCTTTCATACTTGCAAGATTTATGAACTATCATAAGGGGACGGTGCAGGCAAAGTTATGTAACTCTGACTGGCATTTGGACGGAATTATGGGCCCTTTATACTTAGAAAATTGAAAATTTGGTTAAGATTTATGTTTTGGTCCACTTTACCCCTAAAGTATCATAGATATTGCTTTCATACTTGGAACACTCACAAACTATCATAAGGGTACAGTAAAAGGACAAGTTGCATAACTCTGGTTGTCATTGTTACGGAATTATGGCCCTTTTTTGACTTAGTAACTTTTAATATATGGTTAAATTTTGTGTTTCGATCCACTCGAAGTATCAAGGCTATTGCTTTCAAACTTCAAATACTTACATGCTATCATGAGGTTACTGTACCTGGCAACTTGAATTTTACTTTGACCTTTGAATGACCTTGACTCTCAAGGTCAAATTATTAAATTTTGCTAAAATTGCCATAACTTCTTTATTTATGATTAGATTTGATTGATACTTTGATGAAACTACTCTTACCTGACATACCACAATAGACTTCACCCAAACCATCCCCCGTGCCCTCCCCCCCCCTCCCCCCTCCCCCCCCCCTAATTTTTTTTTTTTTTTTTTTTTTTTAAGATCATCTCACAAATGACCACCACACCCTCACACTATACCCCCACCCCACCCCCCCCCCCCATTTTTTTTTTTTTTTTTTTTTTTTTTCGCTTTTTTGGAAGATAATGTAATAAATGTCCACAACCCCACACTATACACCCCTCTTCACTCCACTCCTCCCTCCTTTGTGATTGAAAATGAGAGTCCCTTCACCTTTAAAAAGAAAATAGATGAGCGGTCTGCACCCGCAAGGCGGTGCTCTTGTTTTTTATTTGTCACAAATACAAAAGTCTGTGACAACTGTGAACAACTCCACTGAGGAACTCTTTAACAGTTTGTGTATCTCTATCTTTTATCAGACTCAAAATACCTGCCTGACACATTTTCTGATTACTTCAACATCTTGTAAGACATTTGTAATGTATTCTGATTACATTAGAAATTCTGGAATGTCTTTTTGGACATAGTGTCTTACATTGGTAAGACATTGTATAGTGCTCTGGGGAAAAAAGGGCTTTCTGCATGTGCGTTAAGTGTCGTCCCAGATTAACCCATGCATTCAACACAGGCTAATCAAGGAAGACACTTTTGGCCCGGACTGAATCCTCGTTAAAGACTCCCTTTCAAGGACAAATTTCATAAAAGGGGAAAGTGTCGTCCCTAATAAGGCTGTTTGAACTGCACAGGCTTATCTGAGACGACACTTTACGCACATGCATTAAGCCCCATTATCCCAGAGTGAGTGTCCGTTCCTGATTGGTTGGCACATGCATTAAGCCCCATTATCCCAGAGTGAGGGTCCGTTCCTGATTGGTTGGCACATGCATTAAGCCCCATTATCCCAGAGTGAGGGTCCGTTCCTGATTGGTTGACACATGCATTAAGCCCCATTATCCCAGAGTGAGGGTCCGTTCCTGATTGGTTGGCACATGCATTAAGCCCCATTATCCCAGAGTGAGGGTCCGTTCCTGATTGGTTGGCACATGCATTAAGCCCCATTATCCCAGAGTGAGGGTCCGTTCCTGATTGGTTGGCACATGCATTAAGCCCCATTATCCCATAGTGAGGGTCAGTTCCTGATTGGTTGGGTTGGTGAGGGTCCGTTCCTGATTGGTTGGCTCTGTGTTTCAGATTCTGGGCATGATCTTCTCTATGGTCCTGTGCTGTGCCTTGAGAGACCAGGAGGTAAACATTCAATGTCATTAACCCTTTGCATGCTGGGATATTTGTCGTCTGCTAAAATGTCACCTGTTGAATTTCTATAATTAGCATTTTCCTCGATTTTTTGTCAAAGAAGACTATAAGAGAGAGACTATATAAGAAAAGTTAACAGCTCTTGAAAAAGGTTGAAATTTTGAAATAATTAAACTATTAATTATTTTTAACACCAGCATCAAGACATTTTGGCATTATTTTCTAAATTATTCTCTTCTTTTTTTTCCCATTTATTTATTTATTTGCCAATATGAATTGTACAGTTAAATACAAACATCGCTGGAATAGTAATAAATTGAATTAAAGTACAATCAGTCGTGTTACAATAATGTAAGCCAATTCTATAAAAATACAACACAAAAATACTGATAATTATGAAGGTAAATTAGTATTACAAAGAGATTCGACCAATTCCCACGAACGTTTATAACTATTGGTTAAATGCGTTTTTTGTATAACTACAGAGGCTATTTTGCAGCTACTTCGGTGACCATGAATTGTAGGGGTTA
The DNA here is from genome assembly GCF_020536995.1 of Dreissena polymorpha. Classification (NCBI taxonomy): domain Eukaryota; kingdom Metazoa; phylum Mollusca; class Bivalvia; order Myida; family Dreissenidae; genus Dreissena; species Dreissena polymorpha. Next base: position 12,109,493 of record NC_068358.1, read on the forward strand.
CCATTCTACGTCTACAGTTATAAATAAAGCGTTTTATTTCGAGACATAAAACGTTATACTTTTCAGATAGGTTACCAACTGATCCCATTATAAATGTTTTACAATCAAAACTAAAATTGTTTTCAATGTTTTTAATAGCAGATGTGATGTGATGTAGAAACATTTGTATGACATTACAACTCCAAAATAAATGGACGAGAGTCTCTGTTTCTGTTTTACAGAAAGTACATTTGTCTGAGTCAGTTATTTTTATTTTTTTTAACAAATTATTTGTGGCTAGTATGTTGTGAGTCAGTCTCACTTGAAACCATTGGTTGTATGTATCTTTTGTGGTTTTAAATACCCATGCATAAAGGCTTTTCCATTCTGAGCTTTCAATACTGAAAAGGCTGTTCCATTTTACTTGGCCTGTTGGAATTTCGTTGTTGTGTATTAATGTTATATATAAGTGAGTTATTTTTGTTGTGCAATAATATAGGCTTAATATATCCCGGGATGATTGGGAAACAATAATCATTATTCATTGTTGAGATTTTATCAAGATTAAGCAATCCTAAGTATTTTTTAATTGCTTGTAGTATTCCTTCATATTGTAGAAAGTTCACACTAGCGCCTAGTTTTTGTTCAAATTCCATTCTAGTTAAAAATGTTCCATTGTATTTCATGATATCTTGAACAAATTGTGATCCTTTATTATACCAACTAGGAACATAAAAATGTCCGTGTCCAATTAGAAAACTTATGGTTAAAGTATAATGGAAGTTTTTGAAATTTCATGATATTGCCTATTGGAAAATGGTTGATAAAATCTGCAAAAGATTCTAATACGTCTTTCCAAAAAGAATTAAACATCTGTCTTACACATAACTCAATATAACTTTTTCCGAAGTTAACTATTTTTTCTAATACAAGTATATTTTTAAGTGCAAATCCATAGCATGTACTACTATAACATGTAATAAGTCTGTTTAACCATAGAATTTTTAATTTTTTTAACATACGAAAATACATTTACCATTTTTAAACCCCCATTGTCATAATCTTTAATAAGTACTTTACTTTTTATTCTTGGCTGACCTTGCCAAACAAATTCGTAAAACATGCTATTTATTTTATTATGCCCCCCTTCGAAGAAGAGGGGGTATATTGCTTTGCTCATGTCGGTCTGTCGGTCGGTTGGTCTGTCCGTCCACCAGGTGGTTGTCAGACGATAACTCAAGAACGCTTGGGCCTAGGATCATGAAACTTCATAGGTACATTGATCATGACTCGCTGATGACCCTATTGATTTTGAGGTCACTAGGTCAAAGGTCAAGGTCACGGTGACCAGAAATAGTAAAATGGTTTTTGAATGATAACTCAAGAACGCATACGCCTAGGATCATGAAACTTCATGGGTAGATTGATCATGACTTGCAGATGACCCCTATTGATTTTGAGGTCACTAGGTCAAAGGTCAAGGTCATGGGGACCCGAAATAGTAAAATGGTTTCCGGATGATAACTCAAGAACGCATACGCCTAGGATCATGAAACTTCATGGGTAGATTGATCATGACTCGCAGATGACCCCTATTGATTTTGAGGTCACTAGGTCAAAGGTCAAGGTCACGGTGACCCGAAATAGTAAAATGGTTTTCGGATGATAACTCAAGAACGCATACGCCTAGGATCATGAAACTTCATAGGTAGATTGATCATGACTTGCAGATTACCCCTATTGATTTTGAGGTCACAAGGTCAAAGGTCAAGGTCACGGTGACCAGAAATAGTAAAATGATTTTCGGATGATAACTCAAGAACGCTTTTGCCTAGGATCATGACACTTCATAGGTACATTGATCGTGACCCGCAGATGACCCCTATTGATTTTCAGGTCACTAGGTCAAAGGTCACGGTCACAGTGACAAAAATCGTATTCACACAATGGCTGCCACTACAACGGACAGCCCATATGGGGGGCATGCATGTTTTACAAACAGCCCTTGTTTAATATTTGTTGATTAGGGGTGGGTTATGTAGAAAATAAATTTGTTAGCAGCCGAAATAAAAGAGATTTGACAACTGTTATTCTACCAATTTGCGTTAGCGTTCTTCTGTTCCATAATTTGATGCAATTTGCAATGCTTTGTATTTTATCATTAAAATTTAACGACACCATTTTTTCCAAGTCAATATGAAACTGTATGCCCAGTACTTTAAAATTATTGTTTCCCCAATCCAACTTCCATTTCGTTTTTATCGAACGGGTGCTATATTTTAAGGAACCTATCCAAATAACATGGGTTTCCTCGAAATTAATTAATTTAATTAAATTGCCCTAAATATAAGACATAAATATTTGGTATTGTCGGCTTTCAAAATTTATTTTAGAAATTTGTGTATATTTATTATAATTTTGAAACGTTTATATGCGTATTCTTTAGTTAAGTTTAAGTAATATATTTTGCTTAAGCATTATTAATAAGTATATACAATTTTACACCAATTTCATGACAGAAAAACTAATAGCAATTCAATTAAGTTTGAGTTATCTAGTATACTTAAGCATTATTACCTAATTTGTATATAAAATTTTACATAACTTTCATTACAGAGAAATAAAAGCAGTACAATTACATTTAATTGTAAGCATTATTGCTTTAAATTTATGCTCATCTTTTTATTACTTTCATTTCAAAGAACAACATGAAAGCAGTACATTTATGTACAAAAGCATTAACGTTTTAAATTATTCTTATAATTTAGATAATTAGCTCATCTATTTTTTGAAAAAAAAAAAGAGCTCTTGCCATCGCCTTGGCGTCGGCGTCCTGTTAAGTTTTGGGTTTAGGTCCACTTTTCTCATAAAGTATCAATGCTATTGCATTCAAACTTTGTACACTTTCTTACTATCATGAGGGGACTGGGCAGGCAAAGTTAGATAACTCTGGCTTGCATTTTGACAGAATGATGTGCCCTTTTTATACTAAGAAAATTGAAAATTTTGGTTAAGTTTTGTGTTTAGGTCCATTTTATTCCTTAAGTATCAAAGCTATTGCTTTCATACTTGCAACACTTTCTAACTTAAGGGAACTGTGCAGGCAAAGTTATGTAACTCCGACTGGCATTTTGACGGAATAATGTGCCCTTTTAATACTTAGAAAATTGAAAATTTGGTTAAGTTTTGTGTTTAGGTCCACTTTTTTCCTAAAGTATCAAAGCCATTGCTTTCATACTTGCAACACTTACTAACTATGGTAAGGGGACTGTGCAGGCAAAGTTATGTAACTCTGACTGGCATTTTGACAGAATTACGTGCCTTTTTTATACTTTCATGTAGAAAATTGAAAATTTGGTTAAGTTTTGTGTTTAGGTCCACTTTTTTCCTAAAGTATCAAAGCCATTTCTTTCATACTTGCAACACTTACTAACTATTGTAAGGGGACTGTGCAGGCAAAGTTATGTAACTCTGACTGGCATTATGACGGAATTATGGGCCCTTTATACTTGAAAATTTGGTTAAGTTTTGTGTTTTGGTCCACTTTACCCCTAAAGTATCACAGATATTGCTTTCATACTTGGAACACTCGCAAACTATCATAAGGGGACAGTAAAGGACAAGTTGCATAACTCTGGTTGTCATTTTTACGGAATTATAGCCCTTTTTTGACTTAGTAACTTTGAATATATGGTTACATTTTGTGTTTAGATTCACTTTACTTTTAAAGTATCAAGGCTATTGCTTTTAAACTTTAAATACTTTCATGCTATCATGAGGGTACTTTACCTGGCAAGATGAATTTTACCTTGACCTTTGAATGACCTTGACTCTCAAGGTCAAAATATTAAATTTTGCTTAAATTGCCATAACTTCTTTATTTATGATTAGATTCGATTGATACTTTGACAAAACAACTCTTACCTGACATACCACAATTGACTCCGTCCAAACCATCCCCCACGCCCCCCCCATTTTTTTTTCAATTAAAGATCATCTAATAAATGACCACCACACCCTCACACTATACCCCCCCCCCCACCCCTACCCCCAAAAAATAATTTATATGCCCTCGGTAGGGTGGCATATAGCAGTTGAACTGTCCGTCAGTATGTCAGTCCTAAAAAAAACTTTAACATTTGCCATAACTTTTCACTTTTTAAGATAGCAACTTGATATTTGGCATGCATGTGTATCTCATGGAGCTGCACATTTTGAGTGGTGAAAGGTCAAGGTCATCCTTCAAGGTCAAATGTCAAATTTATGGTGTCTGTCCGTCCGAAAACTTTAACATTCGCCATAACTTTTTTAATATTGAAGATAGCAACTTGATTTTGGCATGCATGTGTATCTCATGAAGCTGCACATTTTAAGTGGTGGAATTTCAAGGTCAAGGTCATCCTTCAAGGTAAAAAATAATAATTCAAAGCGGCGTTCTCATGAAGCTGCACATTTTGAGTGGTGGAAGTTCAAGGTCATCCTTCAAGGTCAAGGTCATCCTTCAAGGTCAAAGGTCAAAAAATAATTCAAAGTGGCGTTATGATGAAGCTGCACATTTTGAGTGGTGTAGGTTCAAGGTCAAGGTAATCCTTCAAGGTCATCCTTCAAGGTCAAAGGTCAAACAATTTTTTTTTTAAATCAAAGCGGCGTTATCATGAAGCTGCACATTTTGAGTGGTGGAAGGTCAAGGTCATCCTTCAAGGTAAAAAAAAGTGCTAATTTCAAAGCGGCGATCTCATGAAGCTGCACATTTTGAGTGGTGGAAGTTCAAGGTATAGGTCATCCTTCAAGGTCAAAGGTCTTTTTTTTTATTCAAAGCAGCTTTCTCATGAAGCTGCACATTTTAAGTGGTGGAAGTTCAAGGTCAAGGTCATTCTTCAAGGTCAAGGTCATCCTTCAAGGTCAAAGGTAAAAAATAAAAATAATTTCAAAGCAACCTTATCATGAAGCTGGACATTTTGAGTGGTGGAAGTTCAAGGTCATCCTTCAAGGTCAAGTTCATCCTTCAAGGTCAAAGGTCAAATAAATAATATTTCAAAGCGCCTTCTCATAAAGCTGCACATTTTGAGTGGTGGAAGTTCAAGGTCAAGGTCATTCTTCAAGGTCAAAGGTAAAAAAAAAATAAAAAAAATTATTATTTCAAAGCGGCGCAATAGGGGCATTGTGTTTCTGACAAACACATCTCTTGTTCTTTTCAAACATGGTTAAAAAACACAAATATTTATTTTTATTATTTTATTTTTGAAATTCCGTCCAACCATCCCACCCAAGAATCCCCCCTCCAAAAGATATGTTTTTTTTGCAATTTTTTAGCATTTTTGAAAGATAATGTAATAAATGACCACACCCCCACACTATACACCCCTCTCCACTCCACCCCTCCATCCTTTGTGATTGAAATTGAGATAGGTCCCTACACCTTTAAAAAGAAAAATAGATGAGCGGTCTGCACCCGCAAGGTGGTGCTCTTGTTTCTATTTGGCATTTTCTTAATTAGAAAGACTCTATTCTATTTCAATAACTTTATTAAATTTTTCTTATTTTTACATTTGATTCACTGAAGTTTCCTTATATCCATAAATATTGTTCTTTAGATTAAATTAGACCTATTTTGTAAACTAGATTTTTGAAGCACTTTCTAGACTAACAGTAACTTATAATTATATCAGTTTTTTGACAGATTTTGAAATTCTTTTTACATTCAGGTATTTGCTGTATGTTGTTCATTTTTGTAATGATATTTAGATTCTTTAGACTTGGCTTGTACCTGTTCTTAATTTTCTGTCATTGTTCTTCATTTTCTGAGTTCTTGGAATAAAAATTAGTTATTTTTGTTAAAGCTGCCTTGGTATCACTTATAAATAAATTCTTTGAGTGTATTTAGGCGTCCCTGACTGAACGCCTTTAGTTAATTGAATTACAACCAGTCAGTATAGTCATCCTGACTGGAAATAAGAGTTTTCAAATAAATATTTCTGCATTACAAACGTGCTCACAAAGTTACATAACTTGTAACCGTCCTGTGACCGGTTCATTTTGCCTAAGCGAAGGAGACCGCACTACCACACCTGGATAGGACAGTTGATTTCCATAATGGTTTGGATCGGTAAAACAAACATGGCCGCCAGGGGCTGGGGGTCTTTTTCCTTATATTCATGTAGTAAAAAAGCTTGTGAACACTCTAGAAGTCACATGTTTTGCCTAATCATCATGAAATTTTGTCAAAACATTAGTTATGTGGATGTCTTGGACGAGTTTGCAAATGGTCATGATCAGTGAAAAAAATGGCCGCCAGGGAGTGGGGCAGTTTTCTTTATATGTATATAGTGACAACATGTGAGCAGTCTAGAAGACACATTTTTTTCCCAATCTTTATGAAATTTGGACATATCTTGGAAGAGTTAAAAAATGGTTCAGGTCTGTTAAAAAAACATGGCCGCCAAGGGGCCATTTGTTGTTCATTCTTCATGATACTTGGTTAGAGCATTTGTTCCTTTGATATCTTGGGCTGCAATGAACAGGTCATTTCTTTTTATCTCAGGTAAGCGACTGGGAAGCGACTGGGCTTTTCAGGCCCTCTGGTTAGAATAGCAAACAGTTTGGATCCTGATGAGACGCCACGTTCTGTAGCGTCTCATCTGGATCCAAACTGTTTGCAGAGACCTTTAAAATTCGGTTTCAGCGCTGAAAGGGTTAACCCTCTCCCACTCAGGAGCAAAGTGAAAATGGCTATGTGCAAACAGTATAAAACCAGAACAGCCTGCCAGTAACTCGCAGTCTGTTCAGGTCTTATGCTGTTTGCTGCTCATCAGTATCTAAGGTTTGGAGATGAAGCCTTAAAAACTTGAATCTACTAAGAAAGGTCTTTTATTAAATATAACTATATAAGGGACTACAATTAATGAAAATACGTATCTAAGTGGTAAAGGGTGAAGGGTGAAACTTTATTCAAGCAAAACTGAATCTTTGCCTTATATCACAATCAAATATAAGTCAATATTCGGACACAAATTTGAGTCTTTTATACAATTGTATAAGATGAGTGTGACCATTGTACTCAATTCTTAGATACGTATTTTGACGTGTTTGTAGTCCTTTAGAAAGTTATATTAAATTGAATATCTTTCTTGATTAAAATTTTAAATGCTTCATTGCGCGCCTTTAGATACTGACGAGCAGCAAGCAGCATAAAACCTGAACAGACTTCAAGTTACTCACAGACTGTTCTGGTTTTATGCTCTTTGCACATAGCCATTTTCACTTTGCCACTGAGTGAGAAAGGGTTAACAGAAGTTTTTTATGTCCCCCACTATAGTAGTGGGGGACATATTGTTTTTGCCCTGTCTGTTGGTCTGTTTGTTGGTCTGTTGGTTGGTTGGTTTGCGCCAACTTTAACATTTGCAATAACTTTTGCAATATTGAAGATAGAAACTTGATATTTGGCATGCAAATGTATCTCATGGAGCTGCACATTTTGAGTGGTGACAGGTCAAGGTCATCCTTCAAGGTCAAAGGTCAAATATATGGGTCAAAAACGCTCATTTAATGTACACGTTTGCAGTATTTCAATATTCAAGATAGCAACTTGATATTTGGCATGCATGTGTATCATGGAGCTGCACATTTTGAGTGGTGAAAGGTCAAGGTCATCTTCCAAGGTCAGAGGTCAAAATTATGTGGACAAAATCGCTCATTTTATGAGTACTTTTGCAATATTGAAGATAGCAACTTGATATTTGGCATGCATGTGTATCTCATGGAGCTGCACATTTTTAGTGGCGAAAGGTCAAGGTCAAGGTCATCCTTCAAGGTAAGAGGTCAAATATATGTGGCCCAAATCGCTTCTTTTATGAATACTTTTGCAATATTGAAGATAGCAACTTGATATTTGGCATGCATCGTATCTCATGGAGCTGCACATTGTGAGTGGTGAAAGGTCAAGGTCATCCTTCAAGGTCAAATATATGGGTCAAAATTGCTCATGTAATGTCACTTCTGCATTATTGAAGCTAGCAATTTTATATTTGAAATGCATGTGCATCTCATAGAGCTGCACATTTTGTGTGGTGGAGGGTCAAGGTCAAGGTCATCCTTCAAGGTCAAACGTCATATAGGGGGACATTGTGTTTCACAAACATCTTGTTTCAAATTTTAATGTCACTCAACCTGAACAGACTGCCAGTTACTTGCAGGCTGTTCTGGTTTGATGCTGGTGCATAAAGCCATGTTTGCTTTGCTTTTGAGCAGTAAAGGGTTTAAGTTCAACTACATGAAAGCCATATCATTCAGCTTATAGGGTCAATTTTTCATGAGAGGAACCAGTTATCTAAGCTGTGTTTTTGATATCATAATTTTTTTGCTCTATTGAAAGGGGAGCCTTATTTTTTTTGCTTTTGAAAAGATGCTTTAGTATGTTACCTAGGAAAAAACTTGACTTGTTGATGCTTTTATGTTTTTGTTTTTTATTTAGTCTAGTTACATAACATCAAAAGCATTATGCTTTTGCTTATATTATACTATATTTGATAGTGTTGTTATGAGTGTCTTCCTCTTGTAAATTAAAAATTTTGTATATGTATAGAATTGTTGTGTGAACGTTTTTCGTATTCTGGTAAGATAAATGTGGATTAGAATGTAAGATTCTATGGGTCAATAATGTTTACATTCACATTTGAAAAAACTTATTACACTATATGCTTCATGAATATATAGAAATATTTCGAATAAAGGTATTCCAATTTCATCATCTTTCTTGGCTATTTTCAGGTGTAAACTCCGCTGTTTTACAATTGCTGAATGTGAAACCGGGAAGAGGGTGGAGCCTCATGTTCATTTCTGTATGCCTGGCAAGAAATGCTAAAGGGAAACGATCAAGAGTGCTGTCCCTTGACTTACCTTTTATCTGTGTAAAAACTTTCATTTTTTATTATCTCCAAGAAGAATAGGCTATAATGTTAAATAATATTCAAAGAAGAAGCATTGAAAATAACAGAAAGTATAATTCTAAACAAGAAACAAGCAGCAAAAGCAAACAATTGTTTGTATATATTATGCTTTTAAATGTACAGTAATCATATTTTTTTATCAATTATTTTAACTTAAATCTGAACAAATGATTTTGTATTATCGAGGCTGATATGTTATAAAGCTTGTTGGGAAACATCAAGAATAGCAACTTAAAAAAAGATATCAACAACATGTAGAAGTTACTTGCATTATTATACAATGACCGGAAAATACCTGGTTTTTACATAATTTAAATGTTTGCTTTTGGTTTTTTCATCATAAATGGCTCAAAGAAGAGTTTTTTTTAAGATTGCTAAGAAATTGTGTCAGTGTTTTCCATAGAAGCTTTGCTGGTATGGAATCAAATATTTCTGGGAAGTTTCCATGCTGTAATGTATCGAAAGCAGCTATATTGAAGACCGTATCTTTACTCTTTCCCTCATTTCCCCTCTGTATTGTGCCTGGAACCATTTTTTAACCTTAAAATAGACTTTTCCTCATCTTCTATATATGCATAATCTCAAATATTGTATGCTTTATTGTATATGTTTATTTTTGTAAAGATAATTAATTTTGTATTTAAGTGTGTAATAACATACAAAGCCTAATAAAGAAAAAAAGTGTTTCTGATAAAACCAGCCATTAAACCCATAATTATTGATATACTTAATTTTTGATGCTAGACTGAAGTACTAGAATGGGAACCACTGTGTTTTGTAGAATGTTATGCATTTACTTTGGAATTTTTTCTGATTAAAAGTAAAGAAAATTGTGTTGTTGTTTGTCATCTATACAATGTGAAATTGAATAAACAAGTAACTCAAAATCATTTAAATTTTGGCATTCAAATTATTTTGGAATTTGATTATGTAAAACTCAAATCAAATTCAATACGGGTATGACTTTATATGTTATCTTGTGTTATCAGATACCTTCATCACCATTGACAACGGTCGGTTTAAGAACAAATTTTATTTGAGCAAGGTTGTAATTAAAAAATTGTAGGAAATGTCAATTAAAATCTTTATTTTGAGAATGAGATCTTTATGTAATCTAGCTTCCTTTATAATGTATTGTTTGATATTTTAAATCATGAATACCTGTACTCTATCCATGGGTTCATTGGTAAAACAATGTGCAGGTTTGACTTTAACCATTACATCTATGTAACGATTTGTTGACTGTCATGTTTTAGTTATAATAATGGACCATTTTGCAAAAACTTCACAAAACTTGTCTATTAAAAGTAGCTGTAAACATGTACATAAATTTGTTTTTTTTTGTTTGTATGTTTTATAGAGGTATATCTTTATTGTTTACATGGTATTTGTAGTCTTTTTGTAAATTGTTATTATGTACATTAATCATATATAGGCCAATATCTTGTCAAGAAATTAAATGCAATAGGCCGGTATACAGAAACTAAATCAGAGTTTGAAAAGGCTATAAAAATCTGTTTTTAATCACCATTTATTTAGTAACTTGTTATATCTCTTTCTATCACTTCTACAGCTTTATGCTTAATGCAGTTTCATTTTTAATTATGCTAGGTGTTGATGAAACATCATTAAAGAACCAATATTAGGAACAAAACAACATACATGTCAATCAGTGATAACAAAATTTAATACGAGGCAAACATTGACTGTTAACCTTTAAGGATTTTGAACGTCTGTGAAGCTCAGGTACCTCCAGAAAGTGTATGAATGTGTATACTGTGTTTATTCACACCTCGCTTAGTTATCAATGAGCAGTAATTGTATGCAATTTTTTATGTTACTTTGAAGCCATTATTTGAAATACTGCAAAAATTAATCTTCATGTATTTTTTAGTTTAAAAGTTGACCTTTTTTTCACCACTTTTACATAATTTAATAGTACCATCATCTTACATGTTTGTTGTTTGTAGTGTTTTTTTCAAATATCCAAATTTCAAATAGTTAGATTTTTTTCTTTCTAATTCACATTTGTGTTTGCTTTATGCATTTTTTCAAATGCAGTATATTTACCTTACAATAACAGCCTTTCTGTCCAATTGTAAGAACTTACATTATTTGAATACTTCAAATGCACTTAGTTTCTATTTTTGCCAGAGATTTGAATGTTAAAAAAGTTGTTAAAAACTAGAACCTGAGCAAGAATGAAAGATTTTGTGACATTTAAAATATTAGCAATAATTGAAAGGTAAGTGATCTTTAAAGAACATTTTTGTGTGCATCTTTTTAATTTCTGCCAATAAATCAGTTATATATAAAGCATTCAACATTTTCAGTGCCTTGTGTTGATTATTGCTGCATTATTTGGCCTACATACACTTGACATGTAACTACAAACTTGTAAGCTTGTAAATTAATGACATAAGCATAAGGTCATAAACATGGTTGAGAATAACAGAGAATTATCTTGAAAGTGTAAGATAATCACGAACATGGTAAGAGAAATCAACTAATCGCATTACAGATCTGTGTATATATAGACCATTCACTGTATTAAGGGGTTTAATGCATGTGCGGAAAGTGTTGTCCCAGATTAGCCTGTGCGGACTCTGTCCGCTTTAATTGTATTTTTCGTTGAAGGGTAAACTCTTAATAACGAAAATTAAGTTAAGGCTGAAAGTGTCCTCCCTGATGAGTCCTTGCTGACCGCACTGGCTAATCAGGGATGATACTTTGCGCACATGCATTAAACCCCCTTTTCACAGAGTGAGGCCAATATTAATTTTGTTGGAAAGCTTAGATTAATTAATATTTGAATAAAGGCAAATCTGTGCATTATTGAAGTGTGGTAACTTCTATTGATTCTGTATTAACGAGTAGTATATGTGCTTTATATAGAGGCTCAATAGGTATGTTCCGTACAAATACAACTTTAGTCTATTGTACTCCTGCAATATATTCTTCCTCAATGATTGCTGCAATAAAACTCGCATTGTTGTATTAGTGAAATAATTCGTCCTGTGCATGTTTTGATGGTCTTAGCTTAATAGACAATATGTTGTATCATGATCCATGTATTCACGTGTATTTTTTACTGTAATTTTATGAGTGTTTAAATAGAAGTAAATAAAAACAGAAGTTAGGTTGTGTTATTTATAAATCAACTGATGTCATCCATGGATGTTCCTTCTTGAATTGCTAACCTATATTATATCATGTATATATCTTATTGGTAGAGTGACAACGTATCATTGATGAAATATCACTTGTACCATGTATGTTTACCGTGTTAACTTCCAACAAGCTTACTGTTTGGCTAGCGATGTGGTTAGAGCGTCTGACTATCACTCTGGAGAACCGGGTTCATTTCATTTCGGGAGCTCATGATTTTTTAGCTCGGCTGTTGTCGTAGCCAGCTCGTCGTCCGCCGTCGTCGTGCTAAAACCTTAACTTAAATCTAAGTGCTTCCACCTACATCTTTGAAACTTCATATGTAGATGCACCTTGATGAGTTCTACACGCAACATCCATTTTTGGGTCACTCGGTCAAAGGTCAAGGTCACTGTAAAAATTTTCTTCTGACAAGCTTTCATTTATTCAAAACTGCACCCGCTATGCGGTGCTCTTGTTCACTTTAACAATAAGCACATCTTCAGCGTATGACATATGTAGAAACTCACGGACAATATATCGAGTAAACTTTTACAATCACAAAGTTTGACAGTAGAATATCTATCTTATCATATCATATAACTTAAGTATAAAAACGTGCATCGCATCAATTACTTGGATATCAAATGTTTGCATTACTAGAATATCCGCAACGAATCATACAACTAGAATATTCATGACATCGTGGTCACACTTAAACAAATGTTTCTAATATAATTAAACGTAAAAGCGAGAGAACTTCAATCGAACGTAAATGCGATATTGTGCACACTAAGACCACGTCTACATAACTATGTTAAAGGGTATTTTCAGCTGAATCGATTTTAGCAATACAAAGATATGTTATGTACAAACCAAACAAGAATCCAAGAAAAAAAAGAATCGGAAAGGTCAGCGCATTTGTTATTACTATAGTCTCTAATTTTATCATATTACAGGGATCACCTACGCTTGCCATATCTATATCCAGAGAGGAAGATGCGTCTTTGCTATATCTATAAAATATATAACCAGTATTTTTAGAGCGTACAGCATGACTGGAATATTTAGTATAGTATAACCTCGACAACAAGCCACATTACTAGAATCTCCACTTAATCACATCGCACAAGTAGAATGTCTATGGCATCGTCACACATTGATAAAATATCTTTATAGCTTATCGCATAAGTAAAATATCTTTGACAGCATATTGCATAAGTAGAAAATCGTCAAGACGTCCAAGCATATTAATAGAAAATCAACATCTGTGTTACACATTACAAGAACACCCTCAACACAAATACAGTATGCAATATCTAACACTTCGCACCAAATTATTTATATGCCAACTAAAGTGGTCCACTATACTATCTCCAAGAAAGTCTTCTGGTCCCCGGGACTTTTAAATAGGTTTGACTCAGACTTCTCGTCATCTTAGGTCTAGGGGTGCTTGCCGCAAGTCTATGTTGGTTCACACTGAACTCTTCTGGCAGAGCCGGTATCGGTAACCGCTCCTCGGTCCGCGCAGTTTCCAGCCATTCCTCGATAACTGCAGACCGCTCCCTGGAAGGTTACATTACACTAAACATTTTTGTCGAAAGGAGTGCCTATTTCTAAAGAGTGCCTTTTGCTTTCTGGTTTAAACAGTCATTAACCATAACATCCAGGCACATGATTGAATTTATTTCCTGTATCCTTTATGCGTCTGCAACAATTAGGTGCATTTGATTGGGAAATACTTTGGAAGATGAACGTGTTGGGTGCGTTTATTGAAGAAATGCGCTTTTTCGAAGTCTTAATGCCGAAACCCTGTTTTGCATGGGTGCATGCATTTGGACGAATTTTACTTTCTTAGAAGTTGCGAGAAGGTGCCGATTTGACTGCATTTATTAGAAGAGAACATACCCATCTTTAAAACGAGTCTTGCAAAATTAGATGTATAGGAAGGCAAATAATGCTTTAAAAGTTGTCCGTTTTATAATGGGACCCTATGGTAATTAAAGTGTATTCTTACCTCGAAACAAGGGACCTGCCTGTCGCGAAAACGTCATCTTCTTCCGGTAGCAGTGTCAACGTTAGAGGTTCAACGGTAGGGGAAGGGTCCATCGTGGAATGGTTAACGCAGAATTCGTCCGGAAGGGTGCTTAGTGAAGGGCCTTTGTCTTAAATGAAAAATGGTCCAGGGGTATATTTGTATCCAACCTGAGCTATCCTTCTTAAACTGGAAATAATGCAAAATACGTGTATGTATTTGTATTTGAATATGCAATATATACCCGAAGGTAAGACGGTAAGAAAGATTGTTTTTGTTTAATATTTCCGATTCTTAAAATATTTCTAAATTTACTACCTAATAGTCACACTAACTTGCAAAACCGTACAGATATATGTTTACTGTTAAAAGAAACAAGTGTGTACTTTCTATACGTCGCACGATTATCTTGTCCCGGATTGCATAGTTCAACGAGTGATTATTCGAGACAAACCAAAACGAAGTCGCAAGAACATATTTCTCGAGTACATAAGCCAATACAAATCATCACAGAACTATCGTTATGAGGTCACAATAATATATTGTCCGGAGTACATAAGCTATTGAGAGTTAACGTCACAGGAAAACAGTTATGACATCACAAGAAAATATTTCCCGAGTAAATAAACAACTGAGTCTTAACATTACAAGAGTTATGTCGTCACATCAACATATTGTCCTGCGTACATAAGTCATTGAGAGTTAACATCCTAGGAAAAGAGTTATGTCGTCACATGAACATATTGTCCTGCGTTCATTAGTCATTGGGAGTTAACATTCCAGGAAAAGAGTTATGTCGTCACATGAACATATTGTCCTGCGTACATAAGTAATTGAGAGTTAACATCCCAGGAAAATGGTTATTTCGTCACATCAGCATATTGTCCTGCGTACATAAGTCATTGAAAGTTGACATCACAGGAAAAGAGTTATGACGTCTAATCAACATAGTGCGTACATAAGTCATTGAGATATAACATCCCAGGAAAAAAATTATGTCGTCACATTAACATATTGTCCTGCGTACATAAGTCATTGAGAGTAAACATTCCAGGAAAAAAAAGTTATGCCGTCACATCAACATATTGTCCTGCGTACATAAGTCATGAGAGTTAACATTCCAGGAAAGGTGTTATGTCGTCACATGAACATATTGTCCTGTGTACATAAGTCATTGAGAGTTAACATCCCAGGAAAAGAGTTATGTCGTCACATCAACATAATGTCCTGCGTACATAAGTAATTGAAATTTAACATCCCAGGAAAATACACTTCAACACCGTTATTTCGAACACCGATATTCCGAAGTCACCGTTATTTCGAAGTATTTTTCTGGTCCCGATTTTGATTCTTGTTTGTTTAATGTAAAATTTCATTGCTAATCCGAACTTCGTTAAACCGAAGAAATCGTTAATTCGAAGTGATTCTGTCGGTCCCAACACTATAATTCGCACCTTATTGTCAAGTTGCAGAATAAAGAAAAACTATTTTGTTGCTATATTGACTACCGGAAAGCATATGACGTCATCAATCGCGGTCAATTATTGAGTAAAATGATTAATATGGGCATCGACGGTAAACTCTTGACCCTTATTCGATCCATGTACAATGAAGTCAAATTACAGGTTAAACACATGGGTTCACTGTCAGACATATTCAATAGTAACGTTGGTCTATTTCAGGGGGAGATAACCTCGCCCATATTGTTTTCACTCTTTATTAATGACATCGAATTAAGTCTGCAGAATGGAATAAACGCCGGCATGACATTAGAACAAATATCTATCTATCTCTTATTATTCGCAGACGACGCGGTTTTATTTTCTGAAACACAAGAGGGTCTTCAAGAGTCATTATACAATTTAGAAGCCTACTGCGATAAATGGAATTTAACAGTTAACATTGAAAAAACAAAGGTCATGGTATTCCGAAAAGGGGGTTCAATCAGTAAAGCATTCAAATGGACTTATAAAGGTCAAGAACTAGAAATTGTGAATAATTTTAATTACCTTGGAATTGTGATGTCAAGTGGCGGATCGTTCGTGCCCGCAACAAATACACTTTATGGCAAAGCATTAAAAGCGATGCATTCTTTGTTCAACCTAACGAAAGATATGAACGTACCCATAAATATCATGTTTAATTTATTTGACGCATATGTTTCATCCATTTTAAACTATAACTGCGAAGTTTGGGGATCCATCAAAGCGGAAAATATTGAACGCGTTCACCGTAAATTTTGTAAAAGACTATTGAACGTAAAAATGTCAACAAATTCACTATCGCTATATGCCGAAGTTGGTCGATTTCCCTTGCATATCGACAGATATGTCAGGATGGTTAAATATTTTTTGAAATTACATACTGTGAAACAGGGAAATTGTATTCATTAACAAGTTGTAGTTTTACAAAGATTAGAAATTGAACGTAAAAATAATGCTAACAATTGGTCATCGAAAATACGGGACATTCTTAACCAAACCGGTTTCACCGATGTATGGCTATTCCCCGAATCTGTTAACAATGATCACTTTATCCCGTTATTCAAAAACAGATTACGAGACCAGTATATTACCAACTGGGATGTCAGTGTGACGTCGTGTAGCTCAATGATCCTATATAAGGAACTCAAACCGGTTTTTGAAAGATCATCGTATCTTGATATTGTTGTCAACAAAAAACATAGGAACATTATTGCAAAATTACGTTTGTCCTCTCACAAATTATTCATGGAAACGGGCAGACACCAGAATATTGACAGAGATCAACGCAAATGTATATTATGTAACCTTAATGACATCGAGGATGAATTTCACTTTGTTCTTAAATGTCCTTATTATAATGATGTTAGGAATGCATTAATTCCGAACTATTATAGAATCCGGCCAAATATGTTCAAGTTTATTAAACTACTTAATAGCTCAAACAAAACTGTATTAAGAAAGCTAGCCATGTATTGTTTAACATGCTTTAAAATAAGAGAAAATGTCATATATATGTAGTGTTAAATACAAATACATTTTTACAAAAAAATAAGGTCAGAAATATGTAATTATACCTATATTTGTAAACCTATATGCATAACATTGTGTGACCACTGTGTATTAAACCCATCCATGTACCATTCTCACGAAATATGTTCACGAACTATGTTTATTTCGTGTTTATTTATTCTTTAAAATGATGTGTGTTTTTGTGTGTACTTCAACGCATGCTGTTATTTATATGTATGTTAATGACGATGAGCTTCACATGCTTAAGTCAAAAATAAACTATTCTGTTCTGTTCAATCTTTAATCCGAAGTCAAAACTGCAAAATACTGAGCGTAATTTCACACCTTTGTCGTGGCGCGTCAAAAGCCGATAATAACACCTTTGTCGTCTGCGCGAACGCCGGTGTTCAGAGAGACATAGCGTATTATTAAAAAAGGTTAATTTATTTCCGAAAATGTATGCATATGTTTGTATGTCTGATAATTTGTGCTATTCGTTTTATTTTATATGTTCTGTAATAAGAGAAAAATAAAAACAAGAAAAAGAATCGTTTTATTCCCCCGTTTGTTACGAGTAGAAATATATTGCTATCTGACTAGTTTACGTTTTTAAGTAAGCGTGTAAGCGAACCATGCGAATTCCACAACGTTTTATTTTTAAGGAATCAAAGAAGTCTTCTGTCAAATGTTTATTTCGAATTATCGTTAATCCGAAGTTTTTTTAACGGTCCCCACGACTTCGAAATAACGGTGTTGAAGTGTAGTTATGTCGTCACGTCAACTTATTGTCATGCGTGCATAAGTCATTGAGAGTTAACATCCAAGGAACAGAGGTATGTCGTCACATGAAGATATTGTCCTGCATTAATAAGTCATTGAGAGTTATCATCGCAGGAACTGAGTTGTGTCGTCACATGAAGATATTGTCCTGCGTACATAAATATTGAGAGTTTACATCCCAGGAAAAGAGTTTTGTCGTCACATCAACATATTGTCCTGCGTGCATAAGTCATTGAGAGTTAACACTCCAGGAAAAGTGTTATGTCGTCACATAACATATTGTCCTGCATTAATAAGTCATTGAGAGTTAACATCACAGGAAAAGAGTTATGACGTCACATCAACATATTGTCCTGCGTGCATAAGTCATTGAGAGTTGACACTCCAGGATTTTTTTATGTCGTCGTCACATAACATATTGTCCTACGTACATAAGTCATTGAGAGTTAACACTCCAGGAAAAGTGTTATGTCGTCACATCAACATATTGTCCTGCGTACATAAGTCATTGAGAGGTAACATCCCAGGAAAAGAGTTTTGTCGTCACACCAACATATTGTCCTGCGTGCATAAGTCATTGAGAGTAAACACTCCAGGAAAAGTGTTATTTCGTCACATAACATATTGTCCTGCATTAATAAGTCATTGAGAGTAACATCACAGGAAAAGAGTTATGACGTCACATCAACATATTGTCCTGCGTGCATAAGTCATTGAGAGTTAACACTCCAGGAAAAGTTTTATGTCGTCGTCACATAACATATTGTCCTGCGTACATAAGTCATTGAGAGTTGACACTCCAGGATTTTTTTATGTCGTCGTCACATAACATATTGTCCTACGTACATAAGTCATTGAGAGTTGACACTCCAGGATTTTTTTATGTCGTCGTCACATAACATATTGTCCTACGTACATAAGTCATTGAGAGTTAACACTCCAGGAAAAGTGTTATGTCGTCACATCAACATATTGTCCTGCGTACATAAGTCATTGAGAGGTAACCTCCCAGGAAAAGAGTTTTGTCGTCACACCAACATATTGTCCTGCGTGCATAAGTCATTGAGAGTAAACACTCCAGGAAAAGTGTTATGTCGTCACATAACATATTGTCCTGCATTAATAAGTCATTGAGAGTAACATCACAGAAAAAGAGTTATGACGTCACATCAACATATTGTCCTGCGTGCATAAGTCATTGAGAGTTAACACTCCAGGAAAAGTTTTATGTCGTCGTCACATAACATATTGTCCTGCGTACATAAGTCATTGAGAGTTAACACTCCAGGAAAAGTGTTATGTCGTCACATCAACATATTGCCCTGCGTACATAAGTCATTGAGAGGTAACATCCCAGGAAAAGATTATTGTCGTCACATAACATATTGTCCTGCATAAATAAGTCATTGAGAGTTAACGCCACAGGAAAAGAGTTATGACCTCACATCAACATATTGTCCTGCGTGCATAAGTCATTGAGAGTTAACACTCCAGGAAAAGTTTTATGTCGTCGTCACATAACATATTGTCCTGCGTACATAAGTCATTGAGAGTTGACATCACAGGAAAAGAGTTATGACGTCACATCAACATATTGCCCTGCGTACATAAGTCATTGGGAGTTAACATCACAGGAAAAGAGTTATGATGTCACAAGAACATATTTTTTCGAGTACATAAACCACTGAGCGTTAACATCAAAGGAAAAGAGTTATGTCGGCACATGAACATATTGTCCTGCGCACATAAGTCATTGAGAGTTTACATCCCAGGAAAAGAGTTATGTCGTCACATGAACACATTACCTTGCGTACATAAGTCATTAAACGTGAACATCCCAGGAAACGAGTTTTGTCGTTACATGAACACATTGTCATGCGTACATAAGAGACTGAGGTTTAACTGCACAGGGCAAACTTAATGGAATATATGCTTGTCATCCATTGAAAGCGAAAAGTGTATGAAAACCTTGTTTGCACATACAATGATATGGTCGTTAGACTTTCGCAGGACGTTAGAAACTAAACCAATTAAATATTACGCTAGACGCATTGAAAAGCTAAATATGACCGCTCTGGAAAGATTGTAGCTGAATAAAGCAATAGTGTGCAAAAAATATTTGTTATGACATGAATTGTATGCCTTCTTCGAGTTTTGGCAGATTAAAACTTCTCCCATTTTAAATATGGCGCTAGAGATGCTAACAAACTTAATATGGTCGCTTCGGAAATGATGATAATTGAAGAAAACAGTTTTTTCCGAAACATATATTTTATATCAATATATTCTTAATTCAATTTAAATCATTAAGTAGATGCCGTACCTTTTCCAATATTGTTTGAGGAAAGAATGACTGCATCACTTCTCAGAATTCTCCCTGGTCTTCTGCGCTCGGTCGGTTTTCTTGACGTCACCAGTTCGTCAATGCTTCCTTTTCTCTCCAATCGTCCTGGGGCAACCGCGTTTCGGGACGACTCACTTCTCGTACGCCATTTTGGAAGTTTTGACGTCAGGTTGGATTGCAAGCGGGAAACCAGACTCATGCTCTCTAAGAGATTGCGGTCGAGATTCGACCTTGACCTTTTCAGCGCGTGACCCGAAAAGGAAATTGATCTTTCTAGCTTCGGACTGCTTTTGACTGTTGTGGTCTGCGTCGACGCGCCGTTGCGGAGACTAGCCGCCCAGTCCACAGACTCTTTATTGAGTTTCTTTATCGTCATTTCCGTTTTCTCACGCGCGCGTTTCTTGATGTTCTGGACATCAATGGCTCTGATGTGCTTCATCGTTCTTTCCGATCCAGTGCGCCCAAACACGGACGGCGGAGGTTGCGATATGCTGGTCGCCATCGCAGACCCCTTAGCTTTGCCTGATATTCCTTCCACTCCCTCCACTATAACAATATCACAAGACTCTATCGTTAACAGACGACGTGTTTTTTTTATGGTTTTAAAAAAGCGCAGAACTTGCTTAACTGAGTTTTGCTAAAACATTCCATGCGTACGTTCACATTCACACCAGCCATTAGGCAAGGTCATTATATTGGCTATACGTTTATATCATTTTGGCCACTAAAGCTTTCCATCTTGTCTACAAATCATACAGCTACATGTATTATGCATCTGTTTACTGCTCATAATTTACCAATTCAATGACTCATGTGGTAAAGTCACAGATCTACATGATTCACCAGTTTTCGACCTGTTGAACCCTTTTCCGTTCAGAAGCAAAGTGAAAATAGCGAGTTGTAATCAGCATAACAAAGTTCTGGTTGCGCATAATTTTCACTTTGCTTCTGCGCGGGACAGGATTAATTAACCCATTTATGCCTAGTGGACTCTCCCATCCTTCTAAATTAGATCAATTTATTTAGGGATGTCTAGTATACTTATTTCTATATTTAGAATATTTCTTACAAAAATTCCTTTAAGCAAACAGCGCAGACCCAGATGAGACGCCGCATTATGCGGCGTTTCATCTGGGTCTTCGCTGTTTGCAATGTCCTTTTTTCAGGACGCTAGGCATAAATTTAATTAAACAAACTCGTACCTATCACTTCTCTACTGGAAACGGCGCTATGTCTCCGCGCCCGAGCCTCCTGCCAGGTGATGCCGTGAAAGTTGAGGTTCATGGACTGCTCACCCAGCCCCGCCAGGCGCTTATCTGCACAAGAAACCAATGACAAATACTTAAAAAATGGTGCTGGAGCCGCTATAAATACTACTACTTTTACAACTACTTCTACTAGTACTGCTACTACTACTTATGTACTATTATCTTAATCCTTTAAAGGGGCCTTTTCACAGATTTCGGCATGTTTTGAAGTTTGTCATTAAATGCTTTATATTGATAAATGTTTATATTGATAAATGTAAACATTAAAATTTAAAAGCTCCAGTAAAAAATCAAGAATAAAAAAGGAAAAAAAGTAGCCCACAGCAGGGCTCGAACCAGTGACCTCCGGAATCCTGAAGTAAAAAAGCATTAGCCAACTGAGCTATCCTGCCAGGCATACATAAAATGCGTATTTTATACGTTATATCAGTAATCTTCGTAGTTTCACAAATGTAAACGACAACATCAGAACTGTTTCCTCACAAATATCATAACTAAACCGAGTATTTGCGAATCTGAAACAACTTTTTTCAATTTTGTCAATTTACCAAACCGTGAAAAGATCCCTTTAAAAACGAACCAGTCAACGTAACACATCCCGATCCTAAGCTATTTATGGTAATATAAAATTCGCAACTGCTAATCAGGGACGACTTTTCCCGCTTTTATGAAATGTTTCGTTAAACATGAAGTCCCTTCAAAACGAACAAATCGTGCCCACAATTTCGGCACATGCGTTAAGCCCAGTTTTCTCAGAATGGGGCTCAACTGACTTTTACATCCCCACCGCGATACCCACCTTGAGTCTTGAACCTCTGTAGCTGCATCAAGTCTTCCTTGGTGTTCACGTAGCCCCGCTCCATACTGGCCGGAACGTCTAGGGCCTGGGACACCTCACCCAGTGGGTGGATCACTGAAAAAGTGGACCAATGAAATAGCGGTGGGGGAAAGGGTAAGTCTACGGCTAGGGACACCTCATTCAATGTGGCGGATGACTGAACTAGCGAGCGTCTGACATAACTTGGTCAAGAGACCGTATTCAACAACAATTCTTTACTTAACGTCCAAATTTAAATAATCTTGATAACTTGCTTTAGAAATATGACATTGAGACTTAGACTTAATAATCTTGTCTTGTAATAAACACGTTTGTTTCGTAAGTCTTAGAATTGTGAAAGAATTGTTGGTTAATACGGATCCATGAAACCTTTTAAATAAGCTTCCGTAAGTGATTTTTTTCTACTCGTAAGCCAGTTTTATTTCTTAATTAATTAACTACCGGCGGTAATTTAAGAGATAAAGGGCCATCCTGTGAGATTTTCATAAAGACTTGTAACTTATGTCTTAAAAACGTGGCCTGATGCACGGGTTTAATATGGTGTACCGGTATTTAGGAAATGGCACTATCTAATAGGTAAGGCTGGAATAATATGCACATAATTCTGAAGACTATCATGCGTAAACATTCATGTATGCTCCGAATGAAACACTTAAAGTAGACTACATACCGGTATGTAACTAAAATTAGCATGCAGGGAAATGTGTCGTTACTGGTTAACCTTACATATATGAGCCGCGCTCTGGAAAAACGGGGCTTAATGCAGTCCGCACGGGTTAGTCTGGGACGACATTTTCTTCCTAGACAGGATTTTTCGTTTAGAAGCGACTTCGTTCAAACAAAAAATTCCATAAAAGCGGAAACTGTCGCCCCTGATTAGCCTGTGCGGACGGAACATTGTATGCACATAATGCCTGTTTTTCCAAGAGCGCGGATCATATCGATGATATAGACCGTTCCAGAATCGATGACCGCCGCCATATTGTCAGTCACGTGACTGTCCGCCATTACACTTCTGCTAACTTGTGCGAGTCTGCGATTCCAAAAGCCAAAGACGTAGAGAATACCCGCTTCGCCGATGTCGGATAAATAAATTACTTAATTATTTTCAGGCGATTATCACATTTTTGTTTTTAAAATGATTGTTTGAAGTTGACATTGATTGTTACAAATAAAATGTTTAAAATGCTTTCGTGTATTTGTTTTTGTGTGTGAAATCAAGTGGTAATCATCGGCGAAAATTTGCCGGTTCAGTCGCTCATATTATGTCTTTGATTAGACTTTTTACTTTTAACTTGTTACAAACAATTCACGTATGTATTGTTGAGTTGATTTTAACAGCCGCAACATCAAGCAGATTATATTTTAATTAATACTTATTACACGGAAATGTTTTTCAACGATCAAACTCGCTAAACATGTCTTGACCCAAATCAATGAATGTTTATTTAGATCTATGAAAAAAGAAGTAGCCAAATTCAAATGCATATAGCCCGTTATACCGGAGGCTCGCTCATATTTAAAGATTCATCGGCATACGTTTTTCTTACGTTAAAAGAAAGACAAGATTGTCATTTTTCCCTTTGGTGAGTTGGTCAAAAGGCGCAATTACAATCTGTATAAAATTCTATAAATGCATTCAACATCGATCCGGAACGTTTAAACGACCCATGTACAAACGTTAATAATCATGCTGTGATATCCTGTATAATTGTTTTGTCAACGATTCACGATATTGTTAACTGTTATATACCTACAAGAATATCTAGTGGAAAAAGAATTTGCGTCGTTAAAAACGCTCTGCTTTAAAAGATATGCCCGACATATTTTATAATAGGCGTTTCATGAAACAATTTTACCGTCACTAACAGCGTATACCCACCCATCTTAAGTGCACTTTTCTGTCGCGCGAGTTTCTTCTCACGCGCACGAAGCGTCACGTGCACGCACGCCGTCGCTATCGAGACGATAATCACCGCCCCCACCCCGGGTATCAACACGTACAGCCACGCGTAGGATGTGGCAGTGAGTGTGGTCGCAGTGGTTGTCGACGGAGTGGTAGTGGAGGGTGTTGTAGTTGTTGGTGTAGTGGTTGTAGTTGTTGGAGTAGTGGTTGTAGTTGTTGGAGTAGTGGTTGTAGTTGTTGGAGTTGTAGTTGTTGTTGGTGTGGTGGTTGTTGTGGTTGGTGTTGTTGTTGTAGTAGTTGGGGTCGTAGTTGTTGTAGTAGGTGTGGTTGTGGTCGTGGTGGGTGTGGTTGTTGTAGTTGTTGTTGGAGTAGTGGTCGTAGTTGACGTCGTTGTTGTTGTTATAACACCTGCAAACACAATGTCATGTTTTATATTAACGCAGTTTATCACTACATCAGTTCGTCCATTTCATAGAAAATTGTGATTCAAAATGTATACCAGAAATATTCGAAGATATATTTTAAGGTTTCTTTTCGGGAAAAGAAGTCTGTTCTTGTACAAAGTTACCGCCCCACCACGAGTATCATTAACAAGTGTAAGACGTAGAAGTACATGTACATGTGTTGCGGTGGAAATGGTAGTGGTTGTTGAAGTGAAGGTTGGAGTAAAAGTTGGCGCAGTTGTTGGTTATAGTTTTTGTACTTGGTGTTGTGGCTGTTGTACTTGGTGTTGTGGCTGTTGTACTTGGTGTTGTGGCTGTTGAACTTGGTGTTGTGGCTGTTGAACTTGGTGTTGTGGCTGTTGAACTTGGTGTTGTGGCTGTTGTACTTGGTGTTGTGGCTGTTGTACTTGGTTTTGTGGCTGTTGTACTTGGTGTTGTGGCTGTTGTACTTGGTGTTGTGGCTGTTGTACTTGGTGTTGTGGCTGTTGAACTTGGTGTTGTGGCTGTTGAACTTGGTGTTGTGGCTGTTGTACTTGGTGTTGTGGCTGTTGAACTTGGTGTTGTGGCTGTTGAACTTGGTGTTGTGGCTGTTGAACTTGGTGTTGTGGCTGTTGTACTTGGTGTTGTGGCTGTTGTACTTGGTGTTGTGGCTGTTGTACTTGGTTTTGTGGCTGTTGTACTTGGTGTTGTGAATGTTGTACTTGGTGTTGTGGCTGTTGTACTTGGTGTTGTGGCTGTTGTACTTGGTGTTGTGGCTGTTGTACTTGGTGTTGTGGCTGTTGAACTTGGTGCTGTGGCTGTTGTACTTGGTGTTGTGAATGTTGTACTTGGTGTTCTGGCTGTTGTACTTGGTGTTGTGGCTGTTGAACTTGGTGTTGTGGCTGTTGTACTTGGTGTTGTGAATGTTGTACTTTGTGTTGTGGCTGTTGTACTTGGTGTTGTGAATGTTGTACTTGGTGTTGTGGCTGTTGTACTTGGTGTTGTGAATGTTGTACTTGGTGTTGTGAATGTTGTACTTGGTGTTGTGAATGTTGTACTTGGTGTTGTGGCTGTTGTACTTGGTGTTGTGGCTGTTGTACTTGGTGTTGTGAATGTTGTACTTGGTGTTGTGGCTGTTGTACTTGGTGTTGTGAATGTTGTACTTTGTGTTGTGGCTGTTGTACTTGGTGTTGTGAATGTTGTACTTGGTGTTGTGGCTGTTGTACTTGGTGTTGTGAATGTTGTACTTTGTGTTGTGGCAATTGAACTTGGTGTTGTGAATGTTGTACTTGGTGTTGTGGCTGTTGTACTTGGTGTTGTGAATGTTGTACTTGGTGTTGTGAATGTTGTACTTTGTGTTGTGGCTGTTGTACTTGGTGTTGTGAATGTTGTACTTGGTGTTGTGGCTGTTGTACTTGGTGTTGTGAATGTTGTACTTGGTGTTGTGAATGTTGTACTTGGTGTTGTGAATGTTGTACTTGGCGATGTAGCTGTTGGTGTTTTAGTTGTTGTACTTGGTGGTGTAGTTTATGTTGTTGTGGCTGGTGTACTTGGTGTTGTGGTGGTTGTATATAGCGTTGTAGTAGGCGTGGTTGTTGTTGGTGTGCGTTTGGTTGTCGTACTAGTTGTTGGAGAAGTGGTCGTAGTTGGCGTCGTTGTAGGAGTGGTAGTTTCTAACGTTGTCGATGGTGTTGTTGTAGTAGTTGACGTCGTTGTTGTAGTTATTACACCTGCATACACAACTCATGTTTTATTTCAATGGATTTCATGGCTAGATTATTTCGTCTTTTTCATTGAAAGTTTTGCTCCATACCACCAGAAAGTATTGCAAGCAATGAACATGTTAAGGTTTGGATTCGGAGATAACTTGTTCTTGTACATATAAGGACAACGGTCAAACAAGGGTATCAGGAATAGGAACCCATGCTCGAATTAAATCAGTTGTTGTTTTTCATGAACAGTCTGTTTCATATTGGGTTAAAGTAAAAGCGATATAAAGAAACTGAAAAGATAACAAGCGTTTTCACGATGTAACATAATTTCTGCGATGAAAATCATAGAACTACAGATACCTTGCCGTAATTGACGTCTTTATTAATGAATTACGAGTACCGTGTTACATTATTAAGGATTTTGTTGAATGAATGTGAGGTTAAACTGATTAATTTGCTAAATAAAGTTGTATCAGTGTATACCATACCAAACCTCAATTCCAAAACCACTTACACGAGTCTGAAACGACAAAAACATAAATAAATAAAAATCATATGTAATTAAAACGATATGCACGTTCATGTAAATATAACACTCGATTGCGTCTCTATGAACGTTAACCACATACGTCAAAGGCTCAATATGTATAAATGTAATTGTCAACCAGATCATGGATGGCATTTTCTTTTATTGTTTTGCAGTTGAATAGAGAAAAACTTTTTAAAACCAAAGATTCACAAAATGAAACACAAGCATGAGTTTTTTTTAACTAACGATAAATAACGTTTATGTTTAAATACGTTTTCATTTCATTTAATTAATATGTTTGCAATTTAATTAAAGATGCGATATATGTAAAATCTATGCCATCCAAATTTGAAATTGAGCACTGTCATAAATATGCATACTTCTTATAAAGATGTGTCGAATGTTCGCTTCAAATGTTTAAGAACTACACGGACGCAAATGATATAGATCTAATGCAATAAGCGACATGTTTGACATATGTACAAGCCCTGTACTGCGAATTATTTTACAAATGGATTTTGGCGTGTGGCATCTATCGGATTGATTTGACAATTTTTACATAAGGGCAAACATAGTAAATATATTAGTAGAGCTATTTCACTAAGCTTGAGTTTGGTCATTGATAATGCAACTTTAAGAACTGCATTTTTCTATGTTATTTTTAGGTTCAGATTCGTTTCTGGGATGTTTATGAGTAGGTTTACGTACAAAGCTTTTTTCGTTTGTTGTCTATCAAAAACTTAGACAGAATCATGTTACAATATAACACAATTTTTCAATCGGCCATCGTTACATGACTTGTTATAAAGACAATGATTTGATCTTGAGCAATGTTAGGAATAAGTTTTATCACTGCGCGTACGTTCGCCCCATACCATGCTGTATAAGGACCATGGTGTCGCCGCGGTTAGACGCTTGAGCGGAAGTCGGCGTCTGTGAGGCGGTGCAGTCGCCGGAAGTCATGCTCAGGTAGGTGGTGGTTCCGTCCCCTGAAGTGACCTGCAATGGTGACGTCATTAAGGGTGAATGAGCAATTTTATACGTTCTTCATTAAGAACCCTGCAGGAATTTAAGTGAACTTATGCCAAAACAGTATAATAAAGGTGCATGATCAAATGCATTCGTTCTTAATTTAGTATACTGCATGAATGTATGTGGATTTTTGTCCAAAACAACGTGTTTTGAAAAGGGATGTCAAGTTTAGCTATGGATAACAGTTGATACATTTCATGTTACCGTAGAAATCAAGATAACATCTCATGAAAATCCGCATGCGTAATTTCAATACCAAATTCAGGAGACAATTGTCATCAAATTGTTCCCCCAAAGAACAAACTTGAATGAATATTCGTATTTATAAAAACAGCTTTAATTGTAAAGACATACCACGCATACGAAAGGTGCACTGGTGCCAGTGTCAGCGTTGTACAGAGAGGCGTACGACACCCCCGCGGACGTGAAGCTGACAATACATCGTAGTGTTCCGGAGTCTACGGAGAGAAGATTCTGTTACGGGTTACGTCTGAACTTATGGTTTACTAGCGCTCAATCGGTCATTGACTGCTCAAGTACTAATTTAAAGTACAATACAAAGTACCCTGGATACGGACAATACACTTCACGTACCCCGGAGTATTGCCGGATGCCGTAAGCGTATTTTCCCATTACGAGATACATTGTAGTATACTTATGAGTACCCGGGGTATTATTAAGAAGTACCAATGTCGACAACGACCAAATGAGCATATTCCGTTATCACTACAGTACATACAAGCCTCTTTCTGAGAAAACTGGGCTTGTACATGTGCGTTAAGTGTCGTTCCAGATTAGCCTGTGCAGCACACTTTCCTCTTAAACTCGATGGTCGTTTCGAAGATACTTTATTTTAACGAACAGTACCATAAAACAAGAAAGTGGCCTAATTGATAAGCCGTAGCGCACTGCACAAGCTCATATAGGGCTTCGCTTTAAGCTCTTGCATTAAACCCAGTTTTCCCACAGTGTGGCCCATATACAATTCAAGAACGGCGGTTTTCAGCGTACGAGCTTTCATTGTATACTTAATGACTGCAGCTACATACAGGATGATTCTGTTAGGTTAAAAAGCGCTGTAGGGACCGAACAAAATGCAAATTTACGAAATTGGGGATATTTATATCGTAAAGGTAGACAGGTTTTTATGTACATAAACATTTAATAGCGATAGTGTTTACCCGGGTAAGCCTGTATTAGAATATCTATTTATTACCAAAGTTTTTTCAAAATAAGTAAAGCATAATGTTTTATAATAATTACACATGATTACCACTTCAGGTATTGGACAATCGGTACTTACTCGAGTAGAAAGGCTTCGTGGAATTACACCCAGTAGTGTTCACTATGAGATGTGTGCGTAACGTGGTCGCTGCACAGGCGTTAATTGTGTTCTTGCAATAGACGGAACCAGCCGCATTCTGGAAGGTGTAGTTAAATGAGCCCAGCAGGGCGTCGGGGCAGTCGACCGCGGCGGTGGTCTCGTGCCCTGGAAAACAGCGTATAAATGAGCCACGCTCTGGGACAATGGGGCTTAATGCATGTTCGTTAAGTGTCGTCCCAGATTAGCCTGTGCAGTCCGCACATGCAAATCAGGAACGACTCTTTTATGTTTTTTATGGTATTTTTCGCTTAAAGGATGTCTCTTATAAGCGATTTGCGGGATCTGTGATGTTTTAAATGCCAATAATACAAGCATGTTCCAGGGTACATATTTGGTTTGCAACATTTTAAGCAGTTCGTTGAATACACATGTACATTGGCCTTAAGTGGATGCGTTATTGATATGCCATGAGTTACGAAAGAGGAAAATAAAACATATGTAATTTATTTTTGATATATACGAGTTTATAAATATTCTATTTCTTTGGGGAAAAAAACATCAACTGAAGAATATGAACGCGAATTTTGGGTATTGACAATACTCTTAATGCTAAACGTTTTCAATTAAACAAGTCTCATGTGTCTTTGATATATTTTGTTGAAATGAAAACTCTCTCGTAGCATTGTCTGTAAAGTTAATATATAACATGCCATGCACACATATCTTGGTTGTTTCTGAAAGTCATTCACGCTTCTCTATACAAACTTTTGATACGATGCTTGTCTTGTCCGGTACTCTAGCTCCGTTTGAAATTTGAACCCGGCACGAACAAGCAAGCGTCAGCTCGCTCTGTGAAAAGGAGATTAAACGCATGTGTGTAAAATGTCGTCCCAGATAAGCATGTGCATTCCACACAGGCTAATCAGGGACGAACCTTTCCGCTTTTATGGTATTTTTTGTGTAAAGAAAGTCTCTTTTAAGTAGAAATACAGTTTAGGCTGAAAGTGCCCACATGATTAGCCTGTGCGAACTGCACAGGCTAATATGACACGACAATGTACGCACATGCATTAAACCCTCTTTTCACAGAGCGACGCTCAACTAAAATCAGAGAGAAGTTGAGTGCCACATTGCACTTACCCGACTTTATGAGCGTATAGAACTCCGATGCCGGGATGGTCTCGCCACACACCTTTGAAACCGGTGTTGTTGCAGAATCGTTTGTTCCTCCAAGAATTCGTACGTTTCCGTAAAAAGATTCCTTCACTGCAAAAAAGAGCAGAGAGTTGGTGCTAGAACATATATCCAAAATTGAATACGCTGGTGCAACGCATGATTATTATTAATGTGGATACACGTGTACACATCAAACTGTTATCAGTTTCAATATAGCATTGTTCTGGTGAAATTTGGCTACCCGGTAATGCATGCGCGTTAAGTGTCATCCTAGATTAGCCTGTGCAGTCAGCACAGGCTTATACGGATTGGCACTGTCAACGTTTATGGAATGTTTAGTTTCAAGGAAGCCGTTTCTAAACAAAAATTCAGTGGATGCGAAAAGCGTCGTCCACGATTAGTCTGTGCTGACTGCACATGTAAATCTGGGATTACTTTACGCATATGCATTAAGCCAGGTTTTTCCAGATGAAGGCCGATATGGTGTAGTAGTTCAAAGTTTTCAAAACGCCACTCAGCAAATACGAAACGAAACTAATTGATTTATTGAAATAATGAGTCCAGGACTCAGTCTCAAGTATGGGAAACTATTATTGAGACAAGAGTTTACGAGTTCGTACTAAATGAGACAGTTTTGCAGTCTGTAGATTGTAAGCCAATTATGTACAAAAGTAACTTTTTTTCGAAAATGATTTGTGATAACATATATAAAATTTGTGAGCATGTGCGCAATAGAAAATAACATTATCAATATTTACATGCATGTGGTTTTGATAGGTTTCAATGCAATGCTATTCTTCTCAAAGCTTAACCAAGTTGTATTCATTCATATAGATTCAATCATCTACCATATTGTGGAATTTATTAAATATATGACTATGTTATATAACTTGGGTTGTTTACTTTTAGAAAATCTTAAATATCGATATAATTAGGTTAAAAGATGTGAAAATTATATTTTGTATTAGAAAAATATACATGTTGCACAATGTTGGCATATTATATGTATTGAATGAAGTAAATCAAAATTATAATAAAAGAAAAGGGATGTTTTATGAACATGGCGAGAAGAAATTGATCTAGAAAATAGTTGGCTGCTAGAGTGACGTCCTAAAAAGGGTCATTTATAAATCATTATCTAAACGTAAATCATCCTGCAATCATTTGTGTTCTAAAGACTTAAAATTGTAAGTTTCACTTTAACCGAAACTGTTTTCATTCTGGATAAAAATTGAGTCTTAAGTGGCTGAATATACAGGAAAAGAGGCTGTATATACACTTTTGATTGATTATAAATACATAATACATAAATAGTTTGATTAGCATCTATTATAATATATTGATTGCTGGTGTTCTCGTAAAGTCAGTGCTAACTCTCGTCGTCAACTATGTTATACAGATCATAAGTATTCAAATGTTCAAGTCCAGGAAAGTATATACATACTAGAGAACATATAGAAATAGTACGAGTAGTCGCTTGCCCTGAAGAACTGCATACACATCCACAGATAGAAATCCGGGTTGTTATTAAACGTTATCTCCGAATGCTTCGACCTGTAATTAAACATAGTTTGCACAAGGCATTTGTTGCAAGCATAAACAGGACGTGAGTCCAATGGCAACGGTTGCCTCCACATTCAACTGTTGTTTCAAATTCACAAGTATTTAAAAAAAGAACACAGCTATACTGTCACGCGCGACACAATGTTGCTGAGTTTTAAATACCTAAACAATAACATTACGTATGTAAGAAATCCCAACCTTTTAGAGTTTAAAAAGTTTTTTTTCTAAACAGAAAATTGCTTCGGTTATCTGAAAATGTCAAACCAAACAATGAAGGAACGCAAGTTCATATGCTGTTTAATATGTTTGCAAAATTAAGTCCCTTTTGCAGCAATACTTTCATAGTTAAGCGCAACAAATTTACACATGTCTATTTGTATTTACTAAAAGGGACTACAACCGTGGAAAATCCTGAACCAAAAATATGGACTTGCGCATTTTCACAAGCTAGTTAATAAATCTGTAAAGTTTAGCAGCTATACGTATCGAGTTACTAGCAACAAAAGTTTATTTTTCCAAAAAGGGACGGTATTCCGGTGATGTGGACAAATATAAATAAAGAGGTGCACTAGTTCATATGCTGGTATACAAAATACATTTTGAATTACGAGCGAAACAAGTTAAGTAAATATATGTCGAAATAATCCGAACCTTAACAAAATAATGATACTCCACAGAAACCTTTACAAACCTTAGAACGTATTTATCCCCACTGATAGAGACGCAGTCAAACTCGTTTCGCGTCACATTTTGAACGCTGAAGATTCTAGAAAACGCGAGACTTGGTGAGGTGCTTGTCACGTTCACTGTACCAAGGTTTGAGGTCTTCCAATTCCCATAGAGACCGGCGGGGAGGGTGCAACTCTGGCAAACTGAGTATTAAAATGCGAACTTGATTTAGCAGAAGATGCATATAAATACGTGCAGACTGTTTTCTTTTTCTTTGTATTCTTGTATCTATAGCCGGAGTAAGAAATCAAAAGCCAAAGGATTTTTTCAGCTATAGGTTTAGTTCTGTATTAACGTCTCATTTATTCACACGAGTACTGTATCGCTTGGTTGTTTATTGATAACATTCATTCTCTAGAAAGTATTTCCAGCTACGGGGAAAATAAGATGTTATTTGTTTACACAGTCGCCCCTAAAAGGTTTGGTAGGTCGGCTAAACTGTATTCGTTTCTTTTTTTATGAAACTCGTGATATTACCCAATTTAATCGAAATGACGGTATGAGATAACATTCTGGGCGTCTTCCATATCTGTAATTTACATGTTTTCTTTAGTAAATTTCACTTAATTAAACGTAAATTTAACGACTAAAATCGAATTTACCAATCGTGATCAAAAACTCAATTGATAGGCTAACGAATAACATCGAATGAGACCAAAATGAAAGCTCAAAAAAATGAAAAAAATAGGGTCAACCCACAAGAGTAAGGGTCGGTCGGGTTGATGGAAAAGAACACCTAGCAGTGTAAAACTTTCTGCAACGCGTAAGATAAGTCCAAGTACACAAAGACACCAACATACTATTTTCCATGTTTACGCACGAAGCAGTTATTCCAGCAAAACGAAAATATTTCTGTCCTAACTTTATATCAACGAGTATATTGTTGTGATAGTTCATAGATTATGTTAAAATTGAACATGTTTAAACAAAGAACTTCACAATCTAAAAAGTTATGCGCTGGCTCGAATATTTTTTTCGAACAAACAGAACAACAACAATCAGATGGTCAATCCTTCATTGATGTGGCTTTAATGGAATTACAAAATATAATTTGACATAATTGGCAGTGTATAGTTTTAGTGTATCCAATGTAAATTAAGTAAAAGATACGCTTATTCGTGTATTGACTTACATGCAACTTCAGCACATCCTAGTAAAGTAGTCAGAAGTACAAATGCTATAACACTCATTTTGCATGCACTTCTTATCCATTTAGCATTTAACATGTAGTCCATGAGTATTCCAAACATATATAATGACAATGGCGGTGCCATACGATACACTACTCAATATAATGTTTCAAACCTTTTGGTAAGGCGTATTTTGTTACTGTAGCGTATAAAATGTCGACCGTAAAACTTATCGGGTCAATGAATTATGCTGATTGGGATTGAATAAACTAGTAATCGAAAGCATTGATTACAATTATACTGTATTATTATGTTAGGTCATATAATAATTATTGCACATTAGCACACACTTTGTAATGTAACAAATGTGTGGTTAAGTGTTTATAACTTCTAGTTTTACAATTGTTATAAAAGCGTTCAAACATATAATACACCAGTGGCGTAGCCAGATCAAAATTTTAGCCGAGGCAGAATATTGGGTCATTCTAGGAGGGTCCGGGCATGCCCCCCCCCCGGAATTTTTGTTTATACCTAGAACGTCTCTGGTGCGTTTTAAAGGCCATTTAAACCACATTTATACCTAAATTATCGGAATCGTGGACGCTACATAACACATTAAATCAAAAGCGTTTTCAATCATAAGCACTCATAAAAAGGATCATTGATGGAAGTTATTTGAAACAACAACAGGACCTACTGGGGTTCGAACCAACGCAGTGACAATATAATAGTGGTCAATGGATCCAGAGTCGGACGCGTTACCGATTGCGTCACATGAACATATTGATTAGTATGAGGAGTACAAATATTTAACTTAAATCAGTAAATAGGAGAATACCAATAAAGCCGAAAACGCCAACCACCCGAAGTAGACCTTGCCGTAAAACACCCGATTCTAGATCGGTACGTTCCGATGTCCACCATGATTACAGCATCGAAGTGTACAGTGCGACGCTTTGTTTAATATACGGATTTTCCAGATCATTTTGCTGAGCCATATTTGCATCAATTGAAGTTATTAAATTAAAATAATGATCTGCCTCAACATGAACCAATTGTACTAAATGATAATATTTGTTTGTGAATATCAGTGCCTAAAATTCATTAAACTGCCTCAATTTCTTATAAAGATTTTATTCTTTAACATAAAGTTTCATTTTTTCCCTGTAATCTCAACATTGCTCTGCAAATAGCCTCGGCAACTGCCTCGGCGTGCCTCAGCGTGGCTACGACGCTGAGATCTGGAAGGATTTTATTGTTCTTGTTTTAGTATTTTATTATGAAAAATAGTATCATGTTCTTTTATATTGAAAAAACCTATCGGTAAATGACTTGTGTCTTGTATTGTGAGAAAAAAAAGAAATAATAGTATCCATGATTAAAGGGAAATCGTTTAATTATCTAGCCACACATGTGTGAAGTATGAAAGCCAAAATAGGCTACCGACAAGTGCCAGTTTGCTATAAATAAGGTTGTGTGACTTCAATTTTCTATCGGAATATATCTTGGTTTGATGTTCCATTTACAAGACGCAATGCTTTTTAAAGATCCGCGTCATGCGAAAATGGGTCTTACGCAGTATGCTGCCAGCGTGGCCCCAGCACAGCCTGTGCATCCGCGCAGTCTTGTCAGGACATGCATACTGAATAGGCTTCTCTGGAGATACCACGATACATTGTGTGCTTTTTATAGCGGAAAGCGTAGCCCCTGACCAGACTGCGTAAGTGCGCAGGCTGGGCTTAAGCTACGCTTTCCGCAAATGCCAGAAGACACATTTTCGCATGACGCGGATGTAACCGTGTTGTTATAATGTGTGCAAAGAAAACTGCGTCTTAATTAAATAACAACATACCACATGGTTCGATGACGAAGAAATAAATTCATAATAAACCATGTGATGTGATCTCACGTAGTAAAAATTGTTTATATCTACGAACACTGTTGTGTGGTTTAATATTCGTGCACTTTATAACAAACATTTCATGCGGTGGATATGCGACTATTCAGTGAAAAAAGAGCACATCAATACTAAAATAATTGTTTTTAAACGTCAATTTTCTACCTTTATTTCAAAGTCAGGATAAACGCCTAATATCTTTAAAAAAATATATTTTTTGTTTTCTTTTCTGGTAGTATTTTTGGGGTTGTTTACAGTAAACTTCATAGTTCACAACAACCGACTGACGTACGGTGCAGCATGTCAACCGCATCATTCGCAGATCCACTTCTGTTGTTATTTAAATTAATAAACGTACGTCAAAAGTGATTTACCCTTGCGTCAGCCTAACGGTGTCCGAGCTGACTTCACAACGTTTCATCAAATGTATGTATTTGCCCTGCGTTCTTGCGTGCGTCTAGTCTGCGGGTCTGGGCCCCGTTTCATCAAAACATGCGATGAAACGGGGCCCTGATAAGTGGGTTGTAACGAAACGGATCGCGACCGGTAGGTCAATGTCACGTTTATAATTAAACAGTGCTCCAGCCTCCAGCTAGGCCTAAATTGAAGGGCGCCCTGCCCTTCCGAACCTCGGCCCTGCCCCCCCCCCTGCCCTTATTTTTTTTTAACATATGATCCTTAATTAATCTCTTATTACATTGTAATTAATTTATACCTCAATGTACACATTATATTTGAATGGTTTAATAATAATGGGAAAAATATATTCTAAAAATTATAAATAACATATAAATTAACATGCAACAGGAAGCATTCCAGAAACGCCCGCGCGCTCGAAAGTGCCCTTTTGACAAAATACAGGCGCGTCGAGAGTGCCCTTTTGACAAAAAAGCCCCCCCCTGGACTTTTTAAATCCTAGCTGGAGTACTGTATAATATTTATATATATATTTTACGCTTACATGTATACATGTACTGAACTACTAATGTGGCAGGCATTTCAATCTTAATAAAAGTATAAATGTACCGATGTGAATGTGAGGGTCGTCGCGCATGCATGATTATTGCAAAGGAAATTCACTAAAAGATGAATCGAGTGTAGGCCGCCGCCCGTAAAATAAGGGCCTTTGTATGACTGTACTGGTAGCCGTCCGATACCTTGACGATAATATATGTATCCCGGAAAAAAACATTTTGGAAAAACACACTAATCTGCAGGTACAGATAAAGCTGATCCATTTATAATCCTTTCTAGGTCACACACCGTATGAATCGTTATTATTTAAAGTAAGCTATCTTTGTTTAATTGGTTGATTGACCAGCGTTGTTTGTACCGGGATGATTAGTGGGATTTTCTAAACTCTTGCTTTTCATCAGTCTATTGAACATTGCTCAGTGCCTTTCGTTGCATAATTTGTCGCCACGATCTTATTCGAAATTGGACGATGTTTTAACAGTATTTAACCTACGTCCGATCAAGTAAAAAAATACCATCGACGATCTGACGGTGTGCGGCGAAACTAAAAAATATATATCACTAGGTGTGTGTTAACGTTTAAAGGATTCGTTAAACTTCGACTGGTGCCATCCAAATATCATTCAGCGATTCTTTTTATATAATTATTATACGTTATATACGCTTTCAAGCCTAGGGTTAGATCATAGGACAACAGTTAATGCAGATTTAAAATCACAAAATATGTTAAGTATTCTTTTTTAAATCATACATTAACAGTTCGACACAATGCTTCAGTTGTGTGAATAAGCTGATAATTGCTGTATTAAATTCAATTGAAAGTGCCCATCTGTGCACCACTACTTTATTTCTTATGTGAGCTAGTGGGACGTTACACCTTCCTGAGATGTGATCAGGTGGTTTATCAAGGTGTGAAACTTGATCGGGTTGATCAATGGTTGTTGGGATATTGAAATGAATGGATGTGCAGTTCGCCTGATTAGGTAAATATAAATGTTTATTACATGTACTTATTACTTATTTGCGTATGCTTTGCAATTGTGACAGTGCTTGTAAATGTGATTAGTGTTAAAAAGTTTGGTTGAGGAAAATGAAAAAAATACACATGTATCACGTAAAACAAAAAAGAACGAACAAATATTTTGTTGACTAAAACACCGCTAAAAGTATTGAAAACAACGAGTAAATTAACGAATTTAAGCAGAACATAAACACACATTTATATATTTGTTGTTTTCCACATGAAAGCGATAGCCATTTAACAATGCACTTGTGCGCCCAAAAGTGTATGAATACTTTTACGGAATCCACTCATTTTGAACTTTCAAAACTGACAGTTTTTATCGTAAATAAAAGGTTGTCGCGCTGCAACTAATTTGGAAAAATTAAATCACATTGTGATTTGGAACACTTTAAAACTTTAATAATCAATAGAATTCGACAAAACATATTGGCGACATTTCCTTTGTCTGTATTTAATATACGTAAATGGGTGTCATCTCTAACATCTTTTTCGAACAGCTGTCCGTTTATTTGGATACAGACAGTAACTCGCTATGGGATCGGATACACCATGACCAACTGCTGGAGGTCACAGTGAAAAGACCGAAGTATGGATCGTTGAAATATCATCTCTGCCACTGCTGTAAATACAAAGATAAGTGATAGTATATCTTTTTGAAATTGACGTTAGGCAGGCGTAATTAAAGAGAAAATTGTGATGTGCGATTGTCGTTGAGTTCCTATGGTAAGAAGTACTGCTGTTGGTACGCAGAAAGACAACACTGTCCATTCGACTTGATTTGTAGAGCTAGGACGTTTTAATGTTGTTGACGCTCTGTCTGTGTCTGTCTGCTAAAACTCTGGCAAGGCTCCTCAGTTTTTACTGCGAGGGACACACTTTTTTGCCCGCTAGCGTAAACACTGACGTGGGTCGACGGTGCTGGTACAGCAAGTCCGAGTCGTCCGAGTCAGCGTAAGCATTGTTAAAACGCCTCAATAATTAGCTCTAAAAAGCAAGTCTACTCGATAGCGTTTTCGTTCTGTTTTCCAACAGCATTACGGTTAATTAAAGGCAGTAACTAAGGTCTTACATAATCTTATACATTTTTTCAGTGCAGCTGTTTAACGTAAACTCTGACATTTTCTTACAAAAGGACGTATTCTAATTTACCTACCTGTATGCTAATACGTGTTTATTTTATTTATCTGTTATCGCCCCTTATCGTTGGTTAAAATGATAATAAAGTGTATATTTTACAATAAAGTAGTGTTTAATTTATTTTTATAATATTTCAGTTACTAGTTCGTGTCAGATGGGACTCTTTCACGATCCGGTTCCACTGCTGAAGAAGGATGGCACAACGTATTCGGATGCCATGAAGATTCTTCGATTTAGCCGCTGGTGGTGGTGCTGGTGGTGATGATGGTGGTGGTGATGGTTGTGATGGTGGTGGTGATGGTGTTGATGGTGGTGGTGATATTGGAGGTGATGGTGGTGTTGATGGTGGTGGTTTGGTGACGGTGGTTGTGATGGTGATGCTGATGGTCGTGGCTATAATGATGTTGATGGCGATGATGGTAGTGTTTGTGGAAATGATGATGTTGCTGGTGTTGGTGATGATGCTGGTGGTGAAGGTGGTTGTGAAGGTGGTGGTTGTGGTGGTGATGATGGTGTTTGTAATGATCAACGCGGGAGATCAGTCTCCACAAGGTCGCTTCCGGGGGATATTTTTTGATTATCCGAAAGGGTTCCTTAAAAAGTCATACCCTCTCGCCGTGGATATCGCGCACAATATGCTAAATAGGCTGTACGTACGTCCCCCCCCCCCTGACGCCGACCCTCATTTAAATCCAGTGAAGAAACTATGTCAGCCCGACAAGCAGCCGACAGGAGATCAGCGTGCACAAGTCGCTTCCAGGGGATAACTCTTGTTTGTCCGAAACGGGCCCTTAAAGGTGCATATCCTCTCGCCGTATACTAGTATATAGCGCATACAACGCTTAATAGGCTGTATGTACGTCCCCCTGAAGCCAACCCTAAATAAAACCCTGGGTCGAAACTAGGTCAGCCCGACAGGCAGTCAACTGGAGATCAGCGTGCACTAGGTCACTTCCGGTGATAACTCTTTTGTGTCCGAAAGGGGCCCTTGATATAGCGCATAATGTGCTCAAAAGGCTGTTAATACGCCCCCCCCCCCCCTGACACCGACCCTAATTAAAACACGGGCCGAAACAAGGTCAGCCCGATAGGCAGCTGACCGGAGATCTGCCTTCACTAGGTCGATTCCGGGGGAAAACTCTTGTTTGTCCGAAAGACACTTAAAGATGCATACCCACTCGTCGTCGATATATCGCTTAATACGCTAAATAGGCTGTATGTACGTCCACCTGACGACGACCCTTATTAAAAACCCGAGCCGAAACTAGGTCAGCCCGACACGCGCCGACGGGAGATATGCTTGAAATAGGTCGCTACCGGGGGATAACTCCCGTGTGTTTTCGAAGGGGCCCTTAAAAGTGCATACCCACTCGCTTTGTATAAAGCGCATAATATAATAAATAGGCTGCATGAACCTCCCTCTGACGCTGACCCTAATTAAACCCCCGAGCCGAAAGTAAGTCAGTCCGACAGGCAACCGACTGGAGATCAGCGCGAACTAGGTCGATTCCGGGGGATAACTATTGTTTGTCCGAAGGGGGCCCTTAAAGGTACATACCCACTCGTCGTGGATATATCGCATACTACGCTTAATAGGCTGTATCAACGTGTCCCTGACGCCGACCCTAATTAAAACCCCGCGCCGAAACTAGGTCAGCCCGACACGCAGCCGACGGGAAATATGCTTTCAATAGGTCGCTGCCGGGGGATAACTCTTGCTTGTTCAAAGAGGGCCCTTAAAGGTGCATACCAACTCGTCGTCGATATATCGCATAATACGCTAAATAGGCTTCATGTACGTCCCTCTGATGTCGACCATAATTAAAACTCCGAGCCGAAAGTAGGCAATCATGACAGGCAGCCGCCGGGAGATCAGCGTGCACTAGGTCGCGTCCTCTTGTTTTTCCGAAAAAGGCCCTTAAAGTTGCATATCGACTTGCCGTAGATATTGCGTATACTACGCTTGATAGGCTTGATAAACGTCCTCCTGACGACAACCCTAACAAAAACCGTGGGCCGAAACTAGGTCAGCCCAAGGTAGATCAGCGTGCGCTATGTCACTTTCTTGGGATAACTCTTGTTTGTTCGAAAGGGGCACTGAACGGTTCATACAAACTGGTTGTGTAAATAATGCAAATGGCTTGCTAAATAGGCTTAAATTTAATAATATGATGAATGGTTCAACCTATTCAATTAGATTGCTTAAAAGCTAAATAGACTGCATAGCCTAAATAGGATGTTTGTTTCAACCTACTAGTATTATATACACTTGTTGAAGGGCTTCTTAATATGCTTGATATGCTAAATAGAATTTATTTGATAACAGACATGCACTTAACTTGCTAAGTTCGCTTAATAGGCGAAAAATACTGGTACATATGCTTTTAGGATTTATTTTTTTAAAATACGTACCAAACCTCACAAATAGGATGATAAGACTATACTAAATAGGCTAAGTATCACGTATTTTTCAACCTATGTACTGAACGTGTTAAATAGGCTAAATAGGCTAAAAAGGGTGCTAAAAATACTAAATAGGATCCCAGCAAACATATGACGTTAAATAGACGTTGAAAAGACGTTGTACCATGACGTTGAATGACCGTTGAATTTTGGTTGTAAATGAATTTTAGACGTCATTTTATGACGTTGATTCAACGTCATGTTAAAACCAAAATTCAACCATTTTTCGACCAAAATCCAACCATTCTACAACCACTTTGCAACCAAACTTCAACCACTTTGCAACCAAATTCAACCACTTTGCAACGTTAAAATGTATGGTTCGCTTAACGTTCCCGAAACGTTGCGGAATAACGTTATAATTTAACCTAAAACTAACCTAAATCTAATTTTCATATTGAGGTTGAAAACCAACACATCTTTATTCTACACAAGTTTATTGCATGAATGTAATTTATACAAATACATATCATCGCATTGTTGTTCTTTTTTGTCTTGAATCCGGATCTATTCGGGTCTTCTCAGTTGTCCGGGAAGTACAAAAAATATCTTAAAGGGATCTTTTCACGCTTTGGTAAATTGACAAAATTGAAAAAATTTGTTTCAGATTCGTAAATTTTCGTTTTAGTTATGATATTTGTGAGGAAACAGTAATACTGAACATTTACCATGGTCTAATATAGCCATTATATGCATCTTGTGACGATTTTAAAACCTAAAAATTATAAAGCGTTGCAACGCGAAACGATTGAATAATTTGGAGAGTTCTGTTTTTGTCGTTAAATTTTGTGAAACTACGAAGATTGCTTATATAAGGTATAAAATACGTCAAGTATGTGCACTTGGCGGAATAGCTCAGTAGGCTAAAGCGTTTTTACTTCAGGACTCTGGCAGGACTCCAGGGGTCACTGGTTCGAAACCTGGTCCGGGGCAACGTTATTTTCCTTTTTTAAATTTTATTCTTGATTTTTTACTGGAGCTTTTACGATCCAATGTTTACATTTATCGATATAAAGCATTTAGTGAATAAGTTAAA
This sequence comes from Dreissena polymorpha, assembly GCF_020536995.1. Classification (NCBI taxonomy): domain Eukaryota; kingdom Metazoa; phylum Mollusca; class Bivalvia; order Myida; family Dreissenidae; genus Dreissena; species Dreissena polymorpha. The sequence continues at coordinate 12,151,877 of NC_068358.1, forward strand.
AAAATGCCAAAATCTGTGAAAAGGCCCCTTTAATGACCGACTGTTCTTTTTTTATCAATAAAACGGAGAACAAATGACAAGACATACATGTACCGCATGAATGACACCTAGAATACACACATATATGCGTCATCTTGAACGTACTCATACATATATATGAAACCGAATTTTCTAGCATACATGGTAGCTGAAATAATTCGCGTTCAGAATAAATCTGAGTCTGCCAAAGCAAAAATCATCGAAAGACTCTATGGCGGCAATTTATATTGACTAGCATGCATGGTAAAATAATCAAGCGTTACAACATCTTTAAATTAAATAATGTATTTTATGACTGTATCAATTTATAACTAAATTTGAAATTAACCTACAAGATCAATATTTTAATCATTTCATGCCCAACAAACGTTTTATATAAACTACATTTTACATATAATTATATATTTCAATTTTAGATTTTTATAAAATTAATAGTTGAGTTTAAGATAAAATTTTGAATTTATTGAAATTGTATTTATCTTTCAATTAACGTTGAATTCGGATTATCGGTGTTCAAAATAACGGTATTTTAATGTACATATTTATTTTTCACGAAATAACATGTGTTTTCAAGAATGTTTTCAACAACAAATTACTACCAAAAATGACTAAGTGAACGTAGTATATTCAAAAGTGGTACGAAGTCTCCATGGTACGAGTTTCCCCATAATTCCGAATTTGAATTTACAGCAACTGCATAATGATATCAATTTTAATATTACAAACTGAAATAAAAATAAACACCTACCTCGCGAACTCTTGTTTATCGTCGATTGTAGGTCAAAACTTCTCTTATTATTGAACAAAAATGTTTACATTCAATAACAGCACAGTTTGAAAATCCAGTTAGCCAGTTGGTCAGTGAACTAGTTTTTCTTGAATGCTGCAACTAGTCAGTGAACAAAGGAAACGAGTGGCGCGCACGCGGGAGATCTGCTGGTTAAATTTTTAGATAACAAGAGAATTGCGCTTGCAAACATTCGAAGATACACAAGCGGGTCAAAATGCAAATCTACTTATAAGCGTATTTTGTAAAAAACAACAACAACAAAAAAACCCGTCAAATTCTTTATGAAAACATAATATTTAATGTACATGTTTATATTTTGTGATTACTACACGTTCTTATAACATTCTGCGAACTTTAGGAATGTACGTAACGTTAAAATTTGGTTTCCCGATAATGTTCACAACACAAGTTACGAATACTGATATTTTGATTTTTGTTACAACTTTCTGAAAACGTTCTGGGAACGTTCTGTGTGATCATAACCTAAATAGAACTTTCTATTCAACCTATGTACTAAACTAACTAAATAGACGTACTTCACACACGTATTAAACGTTTATAAATACGTGTTTAAAGTGGTTATATATTGTTTGGATATCTTTTTATTAAGATAAATTTGTGTACAGTTATATCACCGTCGAAAAATATATTATTAGTTTCAAGATTTCAGTAGAATATCGATTATTCAGCCATGTGCATCACCGTACAAATAATCATTTAATCAGTTAGTTATTTATAGTATTTTGTACAGATTATTCAGAATTAATCACGATTTCTTTTACTTTGCGAAAATTGTAAACTTAACCGTTTCAGAATTAGCGTACCTTTACCTATCGGTATTTGATTTGCGCTGCACTCCGGATCAGGTGAATGGTTTTTAGATGGTCGCTTAGCCAATGCCCTGTCCCCTCTAGAGGATGAATTCACATATTTCAAACACAAGTTCAACATGATATACGGGACAAAGACGAATATATTGTGTTGTGAACGGTAACTCACAATTATTTCACTATATTTCAGCACAGCTGAAGCAGATGTTCCTGGTAGGGTGACGACAAAGTCATCCAAAAATAAATACGAAACATTCTTACCCTATGGCATGACATAGAGAAAATCTGCTCTTTTTGCAACACTGACTATTTCTTGTTTGCAATAGTAAATGCCCTTTTTTTACTTCAACCCTTTAAGTATGACAGATTACTGCGCGAATTCATATGATAACTAATGTATTTACCAGAAGCTTTAAAAAACAACAATGATGGGGTTTCCACTATTTTAAAGTTAATAATGATTAACTCTATTTTTTTTGTAAATTTCGGTGAGAGCTGCAACTACATTCTCTAGTGATATATCAACACTGTTAAATATGGTACATGTACCTAGTGAATTTGCATATTTTTTTATAATTGCTTTATATTTGTAACTCATATGAGCCGCGTTCTGTGAAAAGGGGGTTTAATGCATGTGCGTAAAGTTGCGTCCCAGATTAGCCTGTGCAGTCCGCATAGGCTAATCAGGGACGAAACCTTCCGCCTACATTTGATTTTTGTTAAAAAGAGACTTTCTTCGGGTCGCCGTGATGTAATGGATAAGGTGTCCGCCTAGCGATTGGGAGGTCACGGGTTCGATCCCGACTGTGGGAGCGTTCTTCAGATCTCTCCCAATGATACCAAGTACTGGTTTTAGGCCCAGGAAACTCACTTCAATAAACCTGAGGCTATCGATGCAATCGAGCTAGAATAGATAGGTTTAAACTAACCCCGAGCACAACTCATATATATTATGGGCCGAAGGCCTCGCATGACAAATAAACCAGATGAGGATCAGATGCCATATGTTGAAGTTGAAATAAAAATGCCTGTGTAAATATGTTGAGTCATGTTAACTTATGTTTAGTCATGTATCCCCAGGCAGAGTCGGTTGCTTCTTTTTGAATGAAAAGGGACTTTTTGATAAAAGTTGACATAGTTGCCCAAAATAAATAAAATGTGAAATGTTATCAAAGCAGGATTATTAGACTGGGGCGAGGTCTACATTACACTTGTCTGTTTTTGTGTGAAAGGCCAATTATCTGTATTTTGAAAGTCATATAAGGCAAAGTTATTCAGCTATATGTCACAAAAAGTACAAATATGTGCTATTTGTGATATACTCAACGTAATATCATACCATGCTTTGAAACCCTGTTTAATATGCAGGAGATGAGAAATCATGGGTCTGCAATTTTGCATTTAAACAACTTAAAGTGAAATAGTGCAATCGATGTACCACGTTTTTATGCTATGTATTTACCCAAGTCTTAACACAACCGATCATTTATGTTGAAGTGCTATAAGGCTCGTTAGCTAAAAAAACAATTCGATTCATATTAATTTGTCGCTTAAGGCACATGCAGGCATGGATAACATGCTGGCGTTTTCTATAAATCCTGTCGAAAAATAAAGATTATTTCATGGAACACATACTCTACTTGTGACAGAGGTAAGTTTTTATTTTACTTGTGTAAAGTATTTATAATGTAAGCTTGTCGATAAATATCGCAGTATATAAGTATCAGTTAATTTCAAATATACTTCAGGTTGTACAAAATAACAACAGAGCTCTGCAGCTTATCCGAATCAAAATGAATCAATAATTAAATAAAATAAGTTAACCATTGCGTAATTGTTGGATCAAAATTAATATAAAAACGTATTGTTCATAACGTTGTTCGAAACGCTTGTAATTTAATTGTATTTTGTAAGGCATTCATTTATTTACCTCAGATTTGAAAATATATAAATCTTTGATATAATCTATTAAAGTCTTAGTATCAAGCGTGTAGATTCTATTTGAAAGTGTATGTTTTTTTCAGGATTAGACTTCAATAACTCATCATGAAAACAGCACTTGTACGTATCGTGATTGTTTCTGTCGTCGTTTCTTTGGCGATAGCTGACGAGGGTAAGTTTTGCATTATGTATAATCTTGTTAACTAGCGCATTACTATGAAACATTTTTAAACGATTTTTTTTTAATTATGTATAATCTTTTTAACTATCGCATTACTATGAAACATTTTAAAACGAAAATTTGTCTGATGTAAATTTAAATATTCCGAATTTTACATACATTCGTAAAGACAGAAGTCAAAAAAGGGTGGCGGAATCTTGCTTTATATAGGTAACCATGTACCATGTAAACATAGACCAGACTTAGAGCCTGATGAGATTGAATCTGTTTGTATTGAAATATGCTTTAAAAACACAAAATCTTTTCTATTAAATTTTATCTATCGTCCACCTAATGAGACGCAGAAATGGATATAACAATTTGATGCATTATGTACTTGATAAGTTTGAGGGTTTAAACAGAACGTATCACATATTAGGTGATTTCAATTTTAAATACATTGCTGACAGCAAGTCCTATGAATGCAAAATGTGGTCAAAAACTGTATTAAAGCATGACCTCGTGCAACTGGTAAACACACCAACCAGAGTCACAGATAAATCGTCTTCAATAATTGATCATATATATACTAATCGAACATACAGAGTAAGTACTACTTATGTCCCACAAATATCTTTAAGCGACCACTATCCGGTATGCATGACAAGGAAAATTAACTATAAAATCTCGAAACAATGCACTCACTCTAATATTAAATATAGATGCTTTAACAAGTTTGTAATCTGATTTCCATTTTGATCTATCGATTTCGCAACTAAATTTAATTGAAACTGTTCACGATCCAAATATGTCCCTTCAATCTTTATATAAAATTTTGAATAGCGTTTTAAAAAAGCACGCCCCTTACAAGCAAAAGAGAATAAAAAGCACACATATGCCAAAATGGATAAATCAAGAAGTTATTAAAAGTATGCGCGATAGAGATCATTTCCGCAAAATTAAAGACTGGGACAATTATAAATTGTTACGAAATAAAACTACGGCATTAATTCGCAAAAGCAAGAAAGAATATTACAACAATGCTGTTAAAAATGGTACTAGTACGGAACATATTTGGAAAAAAATAAAATTATATCTAATAATGACAATGATCATAACTGCGGAGTGAATTTGCCAAATACATTTGTAGTGAACGGTGTGTATGTTGAGGACAGACGTAGGATCCTAATTGCCTTAAATGAGCATTTTACAAACATATCAAACATTGTTGATAAGCTGAAATTTCACGAAGAAAACTTTTCTTATTTGAAGCTATCTCTCGAAAAATCCTTAAATCAGCATGAATTTTCTATAAATTACATTACCCCTCTCGAAGTAGTAAAAAATAATTGGCAATTTAAATGTTAACAAGGCTACGGGAATCGACGGGATCGGTGCAAATATTATAAAATACTGTGGTGAGCATATTGTTTTGCCAATAACCTCGATAATAAATAATAGTATTCGCTTAGGAATTTTCCCCGATTTGTTAAAAGAAGCGTATGTTCTACCAATATATAAAGGCCCAGACAGAGAGGACTGTAATAACTATCGTCCGATTTCAATTTTGCCAACTATATCCAAGATATTCGAAAGACATCTATCAAATGAATTAAAAGAATTCTTTCGTGTAACAAATGTGTAAAATAAACATCAGTCAGGGTTTAGAGAAAATCATTCTTGCCAAACAGCACTGATTCGACTCATTGATGAGTGGCTAAAAGATATAGATAATGATAATTGTATTGGTTCTGTTTTTATTGACATGGAAAAAGCTTTTGATTTAGTAGATCATGGAATTCTGTTGTACAAACTAAAACTTCATCACTTTTCAGATGGTACCTTGTCCCTTTTTCGTTTTTATCTTAGTCAAAGACAACAATGCGTTAAACTAGGGACTAGTTTTTCTACCCCTCTAACTATAAAGAGTGGTGTCCCTCAAGGTTTTATTTTGGGCCCTCTCTTGTTTCTTATTTACATAGATTATATAGGGTTATTACTAAACCAATCAGACATAGACTTGTACGCTGATGACTCGACACTATATGCTACAGGGGCCAATCCTTCAGAAATTCAGACTAACTTACAAAATGATATTTATTCCATACAAAAATGGTGCACCCTCAATAACATGATGATAAACCCTAATAAATCAAAATGCATGCTTATTGGCTCAAAACAACAAAATAAGAATATCAACCTTAATCTGAAAATAGATAATAATGCTATTGAGAATGACACTAGCCATAATATTTTAGGACTTTATATCGACAAACATTTGCAATGGAAAGTACACATTGATAAAACATGCTCTAAAATAAGCAGTAAAATATCTTTGCTAAAAAAGATATCAAATTATCTCACTTTTGATATGAAGAAATTATTTCATAATTCATATATTCTAACCAATTTCGATTATTGTTGTACGATCTGGTGCAACGCTAATAAAACCAATAAAACAAAAGTGAATGTTTTACAAAAACGCGCAGCGAAAGTCATTCTACAAAAGCCAAAAAGAACACCAACCAAAGATTTGTTTTTACAGCTTAATTGGCTTTCGTTTAATAATAGATGTAAATACCACGCGGCAATCTTAATATATAAATGTGTCAACAATCAGACTCCAGAATATTTAAATGGAATAAGAATGGCATGCTCTATCTCTGCTTTTAAAAGGCAATATAAAGCACATTTATTTTCTAATCAATGATATGTCATGTTATTTTCTAATCAATGTTATTTCATGCGTGTCTGTCTAAAAGACAAAATGTGTGTTATGTATAGGTGTAAGAAAATATTGTTTTAATGTTTTACTTGTTATAGACCTATTTGTGTATGTTATTTTAAGAAGGCCACATTGTAAACAAGTATTGATTCATCTGCATAATATGTATGTGTCATTGTCTTAATGTGTAACCTTCTGTAAATAAAGCTTTTATTATTATTATTATTATAAAGTCTCCAGTTATTATGACTAACGTATCTTTAAAAAGATACATGTTATAACATGTACCGAAATGCTATGTCATTGCCATTTGCATTTTACAATGTTGGTGTAAGACCACTTGGTTTACATGTTTGCATATGTCTAAGTGAAACTTTCGCATCAAAGCAACATCGTAACGTAATAAATAGGACGTAAATTCCGAATGTTGAGACGAGCATAGTTAACCCTTTGCATGCTGGGAAATTTGTCGTCTGCTAAATGTCGTCTGCTGAATTTATAGAATTATCATTTTCTTTGATTTTTTTCCAAAGAATACTATCAGTATAGCAAACAGTTTGGATCCTGATGAGACGCCACGTTCTGTGGCGTCTCATCTGGATCCAAACTGTTTGCAAAGGCCTTCAAAATTTGGTTCCAGCACTGAAAGAGTTAACTATGAATCGAGTTTGCTATAATAACTCAGAAACCATGAAAATATATTTGAGAAAAAACAACGACATTTAGCGCTTTGTCCTTATTTAACTTTTTGAAGCAGTCAATTTTTAATAGTTAATCAACGATATCCATTTGTAAACTAGAAGAAAGGTAAAATTAGTTTTACTCGATTATAATACACTCGTATATACTTGTGTTAAGTCTGTATACTACGGTTTATCGTGGTCAGAGCCTTGAATCTACGATGGGCAGGAATACGCCCACGACGAGGTGTTCGTTGACGCCGACTGCAACAGGTGCCGATGTGATGATGGTAGAACAGTTTGCGAGATGAATGCGGATGGAAGACCTGAAGGTGAGTCAATTAGAGATTACTTTGCAATCTTGTACTACCACTAGGATCTTATTAGTTGAATATACACCACGGTATAAAAGATACATTTCGCAATAGAATTTGGCTGGATTAAAAATGACATCATGTGCATTAAGTTAAAAGTCGTGTTCAAATAAAGAAACTGTTTGTGCAGATGAAAGCGTTAAAACGTTAAAAGTGAACCATAGGGGTACCATAACAAATATCACAGAGTTGAGCAATGACTGCGGCTCGCATTAAAGGTAAATTTGGCAGTCAAATTAAACCATTCATGCATGAAACCGTTTCTTCATGAAATATATATATATATATATATATATATATATATATATATATATATATATATATATATATATATATATATAATATAACATTTCGCCTCTAATTCAATAAAACATAATAACGTTATAAATATGACGTTTCTGTTCATATGTTGAGACCGGCACAGTTAACTATCCATTTAATTGTCTATAATAATTCAGGGACGAAGCTAATATATTCTAGTAAAACAATGTTATTTATCGATGTGTTCAGATTCAAATTTTCGAAGCAGTGAATTATAAATGGTTAATCAACTATATATATTCATAAACCAGAGGAAAGCTGTATCAACGATGGGAAGGAATATGCCCATGATGAGGTGTTCCTTGACGCCGACTGTAACAGGTGCCGATGTGATGATGGTACTACAATCTGCGAGATGAATGCGGAAGGATGTCCTGAAGGTGAGTCAATTAGAGAATACTATGCAATCTTCTACAGCTACGATGAGCTTATTAGTTGAATACAAGCTACGTTTTAAAATATAAATTTCTCAAAGTATGTTTAGTACAATTAAATTTTATACAATTACATCATGTTTATGAAAGTCATGTTTAAATAATTATAACATCAAAAAACATTACAGTTCGGAGAATGTACACTTCGAAGATATTAATTGGAAAGCAATTCATTTGAATGCCCGTCGATGATGATTTCAAGGAAAGTGACGAATATCTTTATACCAACAAACGCTTCACAAAATCTGGGTCATAACCTTCAAAGAGCCAATGCAAGTCATTGAGGAATTTAAAACAAATTTAAGGCAATGCAAACATTTAACCAACCACAGCATTAATCGCCGTATGTGTGTTTTCAGTGTGCGAGTACAACAACAACTGGTACGAAGCCGGCGACAGTTTCCCGGATGACGTCGGCTGCAACACGTGTACCTGCCTCAGGGGCGGCTTAGTGGCGTGCTACCGGATGTCATGTTCAGGCACCACCACCCCGGACTATGTGAAATGATGATCACGTCCATGCATTGGTTATTATCAAACATAATTGAGCAGCACAAAACTGACCGTTGAGTGTATTGAGTTGGTAGCCATACGATAATTCCAGAAATATATATCGTCTGCAATAAACTGAAAAACAAGATATAGGACATTTGTTAGTTTTTTATTTGTTTTATTTTCATATTTCTTTTCTTAGTTTTCTTTTTCGGACATATTTAAAATTGGTTTAAGAGATGAAGTGGTTGACTTGTTTGCCCTCTTTACATTCTTCACCTCATATATCATCAACTAACAATGATGAAACATGTACCACCACAGCGCTATATAATACGTTCGTTTCGTGCGAAGACAGCTATACTTTTATTGTTCTAATTATGTAAATAATATTCTCATGCGATACAATATTTGTATTATAATGTATCGGCATCTTTATCAGTTTTGATTTCTTTAATAAGCCGTTATTTCAAACTAAGCGTAAAAGAAAACACTGAGGCTCTCTTTTTAAGTCTTTCAACAAAATGAAAATAGCTGATCTCAAATCTGATCGGAGTCTTCGTTAAAGCGATTGATGGTGTCTTAAAATAACGTTAACACGCGCATAAAGTAAATAGCTTTTATTAAATTGATTCTAAACCAACTCATTTTAAGTCGGGTAATTACATACAAAATGCGTAAAAGACGTACTAGTATTTCATACATATTGAAAAAAATGCATGTGTAATGGATGGTATTAAATGTGCAACATAATGCAAAGGCAAAAATAGAATAAGCAAAATGTAGTTAAACAAGTTACCAGCATTCAAAAACTCTCTTAGTGCCATGCTCACAAAAACTTCAAATACCGCTAATTGATGAAATATTGAAAGTTATTAAGGAATTAATTCCCTTTCATCTTTCTCCTCTGCCCGACTAGGGGCTACTTAAATACTAGTATACAATTGAGATGCTTTTCATTCTTAATCACATAGTTAATAACAAATTCAAAATTAAAACACTTTTAAAGAAGCACTTATTTAGAATTTACTACATGTATCTTCTGAACACATTGTTTACAAGTATAACACATGACATAATATGAGATTTATAACATTGGCATCTTCAATAACATATATTATCAAAGCAACCTGATCTACAAAGTTAAAAAAACTACAATTTATACAAAAAAATGATACAAAACATTAAAATGTTCTGAAAGACCTATATTTTGTATATGTTTCATTGTACATTATGTTTTTATTTAAACAAGGGGCTAATGATGGCCCTAAATCGCTCACCTGAGTTTAAGGAAAACCTGTTGTCAAAACTTTAATTATTTTTTGGACACATGAGACCTAGATTTGAACACAGCATAGCATAGATATTGTACAGATAAACATTCTATTAAACAAAGCTTCATCAAGATTGAGACATAAATGTGGCTACAAGAGTGGTTACAAGGTTTTTCTAAGCTTTGACCTGTTGACCTTGTCTTGAGATGCTTGTGACCAATAATCAAGCTCGCCTTAGAAATTATCAGGGTTACCATAATGACCAGGTTTCATCAAGATTGAATAATAAAAGTGGCCTCTAGAGTGGTAACCAGGGTCTTAGATTTTACCTGGCTACTTAGTTTTTGGAGCATGTTACCAGATTCAGATACGGCCTAGATATTGTCAAGATAATCATTATTGCCAAGTTTCTTCAAGATTGGGTCATACATGACGCCTCTTTGGAGATAACAAGGCTTTCCACAGCTTTAACCTAATGACCTAGCTTTTGGACGCAAGTGACCCAGATTTAAATGCGGCATTGACATTGCAAAAAAAAATCATTCAAACCAAATTTCATCAAGATTGATTTATAAGTATGGCCTCTAGAGTGATAACAAGATGCCCTAGTTTTTTGAGACACACCTGACCCAATTTCAAACTCGGCCTATTTTTTTTTAAGATAAACATTTTATTTTGGGCAAGTTTGATCAAGACTGGATGAAACATGTGACCTCTATGAGCTGACAATTGACAACACACAACGCAATACCCACATGAAGTTTCATGTCGAAGTCTTGCATGGTATACATAACTGAGATTTAGCCCTGAAAAATTACATCAAAAATAACAAAGGGCAATGACTCATATTAAAGAAAGTGTAGGATTATGGTTCTTGTGCATGGCACTTCTCCTCATTGATATCTATACACCTATGAAGACGGACTGACAGACTGACGGACAGACAACACCAATTCTATATCCCTCCGCTTTTGGTGGTGTATAACCACACATCTGATGCATGGTGACATAGGATGATCATAGCATATCAGCATGAAAGTGAGCATTAATGCTAAGGTGATAATAAAAATTGTATTATTTAATCAAATTAACATTTAACTTTTAATTGGGTGATGCAAAGTCAATAAGGTTTGTTCATATTTCGTTCGCAAGTTTGTAAGTGGTTATGTACGACATGTAGAACTACCTTTGGTAAAATAGCCTTCAGGTGAATAATTAACACCATTCTTAAATATGCCACACTCAACGAATAATGTTGAAAGCATAAATACTGTACACAAGTTTCACCTTTTTCTGCAAGATTAAACCTATATCAAAATTTAATTTTTAAAATGCACTATAGACACAACAAGAGCACCGCATAACAGGTGCACGGCTGCGAAAGCTTGTCAGAATTTTTATTTTTTTAGAGGTCACAGTGATCTTCACCTTTGACCTAGTGACCCAACAAGAGATGTGTTTGTCAGAAACACAATGCCCCCTACTGCGCCGCATTGAGATAAAATGCCTATTTATCATTTGGCAGGTATAGAAATCATCTCCCTTTAAAGGTTATTACTTCCCTTGAATTTTGTCCAATCCAACCGGGGGGGGGGGGGTTGGGGAGGGTCTCACAGTCAATTATGACCATGTCCGTCATCACTGACAACCAAGGCCTGTGGTTTAATAGATATCATAACCAGAGTTGATCATGTATCTATAGACATAAGTCCACAGGTATGTAATGAACATCAAATAAATTATAATTATATCATTAAAAAAAAACTTTGAAAAATCAATCATTTGGGTTATAAATAATCAAAATAATAAATCTATACAGTAACTGTGAAAAGAACTTCAATTCTTGGTAAGGAAATATATAATATGAGATTTATAATTATATAAATTACTTCCCTTGAAAATAATTGTCTGTAACAAATCTCTATTTTTAGTAGCAAATAATTAAAAGCCACTACCGTGACTGTAGATTCACCACTCAAAATGTGCAGCTCCATGAAATACACATGCATGCCAAATATATAAAGTGGCTATGTTCAATATAGAATAATTTTCTCCCTTTTTAAAGCTTATTACTTCCCTTAAATCTGTATTTTTTACCATAGACCGTAAAGGATGACCTTGACGTTTTACCACAATGTGTTTGTCAGAAACACAATGCCGCCTACTGCGCCGCTTTGATATATTTAACAAAAATATATACGTGGGCAGGTCAGATAACTATGTCCATTTAAAGCTTATTACTACCCATTGACTTCGTTTTTTCGACCCTAGACCTTGAAGCTATGTTAGCGTTTCCGATCGCCAAAATCGCCAAAGGCGATTGAATCTTTCAGCTGGCGATTAAAGTTTAAAATGTGAATGAAAATGGCGATTGCAAAAAACCCTGATATTTCTCTATAAGTATATAATATACCCTACTTTTAAAGAGAACTCGGTACCGATTTCCACATGTAATCGCCATAAAAGCTCCAGGTGGTAATAGATAGTCCACTGATAAGAGATAACCGGATGCCCTTATCGTATATTCAAGCCACATAACACAGTCATGTATGCTGACAGATGCATCACGGAAAATTATCGGGTAACTTTCCAGTTGCCAAACTGTGATATGTAACGTCCAATCGGTTACGAGAATGTTTATGGAGGCGGAGTTATATATGGAATGAGTGATGTATTGGACGTCATCATTGATGACGTTCAATCGAACGAATGATAAAGGGGGCTAACTTTCGTTAAGCTGGCGAGAATCGTCGCGATTTGGGTTTCTTGAAAACTGGCCTAGCACGTTTGCTGAAATTTGACATGTATATGGACAAGAATGCGATCTACCTGTTGGCGTAGGCGTTATACCTGGGAAAAATATAGTTTTTGATTAAATCACGAAAAAGTTTCGCAAGTTTTACATAACCGGAATTACAAAATGCGGTATGTGGATATACCGAAGTCCTACCGAAATCCCCGAAATCAAACTTTGATAAAACAATGTTTCATTAGTGATTTCAGTGTATTTCGCAACGATCTATATTAAAATACGCAGTTTTTCAATACACAATCAATATTAATGGGGATTTCGTGGGATCTCGTGGATTTCTGGGGATTTTGGTAATTACGGGAAATTCGGTATTTCTTCACACCCGTCAAAATGGTCGACTTCGTCAGAATGAACGCTTAGAAAGTATTTACAAAAAACATCATCTCAAACGATGTAAAGTGAACGCTACTTATCTGTTTTGTAGATAAGTATACGATCCATTGGAAAACACTAACATTTGACATAAAAAAAAACGCCAGTGGATATGGAAATCTTCATCGTTTGAAATAGCAGACGGCGTCGACCAAAGGCGAAAAGATCGCGAGAAAGTATTCACAAAATAACATAATTAAAAATGATGTCAAGTGAACGCTAATTCGCTGTTTTGTAGATAAGTATACGATCTATTGAAAAACCATAACATTTGACATAAAACACCCGTGGATATGCAAATCTTCTGCGTACCAAATAGCAGACATCATGCGGCGTCTAATCTGAGTCTACGCTGTTTGCCAAGGCCGATAGTATAATGAATGGAAATGCACAAACTCAGCAACTGGCAAGCATATATGCATTAGTAGATTGTTTCGTGATTATTTAGAAACGACTACATAATTCTTTTGGTTCAGCCAGTGCAACTTAACAGAAATAAGTATAATAGTTTCTACACCTGACAACAATGTGCCAACTTTATACAAGGTAAGTTGTTTACATTATTTAAAATATTTCAAGCTTACAGTATACAACAATAAACAGCTGGTACAATGTAATGTCATCGTTTTAATTTTAATAAGCCCGTGGTTAATTACCCTTTTTAATCTTATGGTTCAATGCATCTCTAACACCTTCAATTGACATTCTCGGCTCGGGTACTACTTACCGGTACATGTACCCCGGGTACTCTTAACTTTACTTACATGTAGCCCGGGTACGGTAAAGAAACTTAAACATACCCGCAAATATTAGATTGTATCCGAGTTGTATATCTGCCAAAAATCCGATGTCGTTAAACATGCTAGCGATTAAAGTAAAACAATATTGTTTACCTTAAAGAAACTTCTCTTTAAAAAAAATCTGCATCAACATGCTTTTTAGTATGAGTGTTGAGAGGACGCCGTAGGAATAATCAAGTAATCAAGAATACGTCTCTGTTTCTGCTTTTATTTCCTTCATGTATAATGACGATAAGGATTGACGACTAACATTGACGGCAATGATAACAAGCATTGAAAACTAACACTAACGACAAGGATTGGCGACTAGATGTAACATTGACGATTCTCTACAATAAATGAAATTAACAATAAAGAATGAATAATACGATTATAGTACAACAGATCTGCTATTCGAAGTATAATATGATAGCATACACTCATTAGAATAAAAGGTTTCATAAATAACAATTTGAAACATTTTCAATAAATATCGAAATATCTTATACAATATTTATTACACAGCATGAATTATTTGTTAAAACATAATATAAATACCAAATATGGTGTTCCCCATTTAACGGACCTCGCAAACCAAAAAATGTTTCTTTAACAAAATCTATGATGGTAAAAAGTGAACGTGCGACATCGCGGAAAATATACTTGACAACGTCATACAATGATGCGACTTTAAACAATTTAAGATTTTAAATTGAATCACATTAATGATTGTAAAAATGAGTTTTGATAATACATTGTATAAATGCCATTTAACAGAAAATTGACATAAATGTAAACATAATTAATTTTTACAAAATAGCCGACAACAACCGATTTAGTGTTTAAATTCCCGGGTATGTTTTAGTATATTTACCGTTCCCAGGGTACGAGCCTTACTAACTGTATTATTATTATATCTCACCGACTACCTTTACCTTGTTGTGTTTCAACCTGAAATTTATGTAAAATCCGGCTTTCTTTACTTTTATTTTTCATTCATTTGATTACGCAATTGTTGACATATCTCGTGGAAAATTATTTGAATCTTTGGATTTTAGTGACGACAAGCTGGAAGTGTCAATTTATTTTTTACAATGAATCTAAGATGTATTTAATTTTTTTGTGTTTGTCATGCATAGTTCAGTGTTTTCCAGAAAAATTTGAGTAGCCAGTTATATGGCCGGCAACTATGCAGTAAAACCAAAGCATTTGTGACATTTACTTGATATATTTGGGAAAAGTAGCCGGCATCAAGAGTTAATGTAACCGGCAAGATCGCTAGCAGCCGGTATTTAAAGAGAACACTGATAATAGTAAACTAAATCTCTACGACGGGATTACAGCTTTGTAAAATTGTTTTTTGGGTGATAATGGTTAGTAATTCATACTAATGTTATTAAAAATATCGGCTTTAAGTTTAATTTTGAGAATGCGATGGAAGAACAGAAAATGAAGAGCATACAGGGATGGAAATAATTGGTTTACCGTGAACCCGGGGCAAGTAGATTTTGGCCTGGGCAACTCAATTTCAAAAGTTGGTAAACTTCTTTTTTTTAAAGCTTAAAACAATTCACTGCAATAAAAATTGAAAAACAATTGATCACCATGGATCAATACTAGTTAAATAACATTCATTATTTAGGAATAGGACATGATTCAATTCAGGCTCATAATAAAACATCATGCATTGAACATGTGTTGTCAGCAAATGTTTTTAATTATCTATTATTTTATTAAAAGAATGTATAATATTCACATGTTCATATTTCTGGGCTCGTTATTCTTTATCTGGGCAACCAAAATACTAAAGATGGTTGCCCACAATAGTAAACAGTTAGTTTCAATCCCTGGCATATCATTGTATCTCTATTGTTATAAGCATTGCATTAAAGTTGTGATTGAGGTTAGCCTGTTGTTTATGGTATATTTACATTTTAGCTTGACTGTTATATATGAAATATATATAGTCGAGCTATCCTACTCAACCCGGCGTCGGCTTGCGCATTGGAATGTTTGCGTACCACCTCAAATATATTTCCTATGTCCATTGACATATTGCTTTTATATTTTGCATACTTCATTACCGACATAAACCCAATCTATAAACAAGAGCAGACAACTCATTTACTGTATCAAGCATTTTAACAGAATTAGGCCCTTTTTCACTTAGAATAATATGCATATTATTGATAAATCTATGTTAAAGTTTGCATATGACCTCAAATATTTTTTATGTCCCTTGACATATTGCGTTCATACACCATGTATTTTGCTTATTAACCAACATGACCCCAATGTATAAACAAGAGCAGATAACTGTATCAAGCATTTTGTAACAATTATGGCCTTTTTAACCAGGTTTTCCGAAGGAAAAAACTGGTTATTAGATTGGCGAATGCGGGCGGGCTGGCTGGCGGGCTGGCGGAATAAGCATGTCCGGGCCATAACTATGTCGTTCATTGTCAGATTTTAAAATCATTTGGCACATTTGTTCACCATCATTGGACGGTGTGTCGCGCGAAATAATTACGTCGATATCTCCAAGGTCAAGGTCACACTTTGAGTTCAAAGGTCAAAAATGGCCATAAATGAGCTTGTCCGAGCCATAACTATGTCATTCATCGTCAGATTTTAAAATCATTTGGCACATTTGTTCACCATCATTGGAGGGTGTGTCGCGCGAAATAATTACGTCGATATCTCCAAGGTCAAGGTCACACTTTGAGTTCAAAGTTCAAAAATGGCCATAAATGAGCTTGTCCTGGCCATAACTATGTCATTCATTGTGAGATTTTAAAATCATTTGGCACATTTGTTCACCATCATGGGACGGTGTGTCCCACGAAAGAATCACGTCAATATCTCCAATGTCAAGGCCGCCACGACTAAAAATAGATTTAAAAAGAAAAAAAACTTTCAAAGGGGGTTAATTTTTTTTGGTCATTTCAAAAGTTCAGTTTGAGTTTTCTCCCTTTATCAGATTTTTTTTTCACAATGAAAACCTGGTTTTGTGACAATTTTGTCCCTTGTTTTCACTTACAATAAGCATATAATTGATAAATCTATTATTAAGTTTGCGTACCACCTTTAAATTGCCATAACTTGTTTATTATGCTCCCCCCCAAATTTTTTAGGGGGAGCATATAGTCGCCGCTTCGTCTGTCCGTCGGTGCACAAATTTGTTTCGTACCCAATTTTTTTTGTACCCAAATTTATATATGTACCCTTTTTTTTCGTACCCAAATAGTTTTTTGTACCCTAATTTTTTCGTTCCCTATAGGTTTTCATAACCAAATTTTTTTTCGTACCCAATTTTTTTTTACACAAATTTGTTCGAACCCAAATTTCTTTGAACCCATTTGTTCGTACTCAAATTTTTTTCGTACCCAAATTCGTTTTGTTCCCAATTTTTTTTGTACCCAAATTTTTATTTGAACCTTTTTTTCGTACCCAAATAGTTTTTCGTACCCTAATTTTTTTTCATAACCAATTTTTTTTTCGTACCCACATTTTTTTGTACCCAATTTTTTCGTACACAAATTTGTTCGTACCCAAAATTCTTCGTACCCATTTGTTCGTACTCATTTTTTTTTCGTACACAAATTTTTTCGTACCTTATTTTTATTTGTACCCATTTTTTTCGTACCAAAATAGTTTTTTCGTTCCCTTATTTTGTTTGTACCCATTTTATCGTACTCAAATTTGTTTTCGTACCCAAATTTGTTTTTTTTTCCTACCCGCATATTTTTTCGTACCATTTTTTTTTAGAAATAATCGATTTTCAATTTGATTTCATCTCTCCACTCATTCCATCCCGCGAAACCCTTAAGGTGTCGCAAGTCTAGTATGGAATGAGTGATGTATTGGACGTCATCATTGATGACGTTCATTCGAACGAATGATTAAGGGGGCTAAGTTTCGTTAAGCTGGCGCATATAGCCGCGATTTGGGAGTCTTGAAAACTGGCCGAACACGTTTGCTGAAATTTGACATGTATATGGACCAGAATGCGATCTACCTGTTGGCGTAGGCGTTATACCTGGCAAAAATCAAGTTTTCGAGTATTTTGTGTTTAAACTTTTTTTGTGGGAACGGGCACGCGCTCAAATAAACATTGTGACGTCACTTCACAAACAGCGCTAGAGATCCGCCATCTTGTAACGCAACAAAGAAACTCAGTGTCATTAATTCAATAAACACAGAAAAATATGATTGTGTTTAATAATCATTAATACAAATGTCTATATTTTGTGCAGCGGATGTTTATTCAGACAGATACGGCAGAATTATGTAAGTATCTTTGTGTACTTTACAGTAGATTTGATAGTGGTAAACAACTCCGTACCGGTAAAGTTCAATCTAGCCGATTTTACTACGCAAGTAATTTAAGTATCTCACTGGCAAAATGAGCTTGACACATAAACAACAACCGGATCCGATTTACATCCACATAATATTGTGGGAATCCGATGCAATGCAAATTACTCATGTTTGATAACGTTTGATGAATTCGTTATATCAATATGCATTAACTTTCAAGGGGAATAATTTTAAATTGAAATGTGCGATTCAATGACAGTGTTATATTGGGATAATAAGTCGTTTAGCCGTTATCTTGATAAGTATATTGTTTGTTGTGTTTCATTTTCATTAAAAACATACTTTTACTGTTTTTTCCTTAAAGTAAAACATTTCAGTAGTCATTATATCTTGAATTTTAAATATTGAAATAGATGTCGGATATTTCATATTTTCGGACGTTGCTACGTAAGCTAGTTGTCAACATAATTATTAATATACTGATTTACCTTTTACGCATACAGTTGTGCAACTGTTGTCTACGTAATGATACGCTGTTTAATGTCTATAATGTCTTCCTGCCCCTGATGATAATAAGTATTTATCTCAACAAACCCCAGCAATGTCAATGGTCTGTCAACATAAGAAAAATATTAGCTAAAGAAACTTCAGCGTACAATTTATATAGCAGTGTCCGACAAATCCATTGCCCGGAGCCCGGGGGCTACAGAATTTTTTCATCGGGCTACTGAAATGTTCCAGCTGACGCCCGCCGGGCTACTATAAATCTATAAGAGCGGTAGCCCGTTTTATTGACAGACATACGTAGAATAAACACGCTGACCATGTGTTTCTACACCGTGTCTTGTTTATAATCCGATAACAAAGTGCAATCAATTATCTTATCAGTCACCGATCACTTGCGGTAATGTCGTAAACAGTAAGAGTGAATTTTAATCATTCAATCAGAATCAACATTTGTCGTCTGCTAATAATATAATGAGAGCCGGTTGAATAGTTGGCGCACATGATGCAACATCATTTCGCAGTTTGGAATTCTTTGTTAACCGCAACTATGAGTAAGAGCGACTACGTTTTTGATGTCGTTAAATATCCAAGGATGCCGAACATTAAATAAATCAAAACAATAGCGGATTCTTCAAAACGGTAACGAAACCGAAAATGAATATTAATAACAACGCGGTTAACACCTGCTAATTAGTTTGCATTGTCAATTAATAATTGGATTGATCGACTGTTAATCAATAATTCCATATATGCCCAATTTAATTTTTTTTAAACCAAATTATGGGAGGGTAATATAGACATTGAGAGTCATAAACACAAACGTTTGAAATTTTCTAAAGTGTCAATTGAATTTCGGCATATGATTCTATTTAAAGATATGATGAAATAAGCTCCCAATCAGGACCGTTCAATTGCAACTTGCGTAAATCACCTGCGACGGTTTGCACACGTTGTGTACAGTTATTTTAGGTTACAAAATTCTACATTTAATAAATGAATTTCTTTGTCCAGACAGGGACCTATACAAACGTATAGGCCCCTGGTCCAGATAAAAAGCGCGCACAAATTGGCATGGGTGTATTTATTTGTAAATAAAAATTTCGTAGCGGGTACATCATTGAGATCATTTAATTTCCATTAAAAGTTTCGTTGTGAATTTCAACTAAAGTACCGGGGTATCTCGCGAATTATTTGGCATTGACATTTCCTCTTAATAAAATATAATGTAAACACGCTGTATCGTTACCGTTACACTGTATCAGTTCCTTCATTATTGAAACAATTATTGTATTGTATACTGACTGCACACTAGTGTCGTAACATACGGATGCAATACGTAAATTCGGACAGAACTTAAAGTCGGACACAAGTAAATAAATGATTTAATACTCTTGATTTCTTGAAACTCGGTATTTGTTGTTAAAAAGAGCTATTGCATTGATTAACACCATACGAGTCAGTCGTATTGATCATCTAAACGCTTTATTTACGTTTCCAACTTAACGTGCTGTCCGAATTTAAGTACACATACATGTGCACATACATGTAATATCTACATGTAGTATATGATTTTCTTTGGTACATTTACATTTAAGTACAAGGTGCCTGTACTGTAACATTAATTAACAATATTGACTGTGTACATCAGACTACTTGCTGTATTATGTATATGTATGTATACATATTATGTATATATGTAAATGAAGAAATAAAATAAAGATGAAAACCTGCATCTTATCATTTTGTAGGAAAATTATATGGGCTACCAAATATTTTTATTGGTAGCCCAGTGGGCTCCCTGAAAAATAAGAAATTTGTCGGACACTGATATAGTATTGACATACCTGTATGATGAAGCCAACCCCGTATCGAAATTCAACCAGAGTCGTAACATATTTAATTTATGTCACGCTATAAATCAAAGAATACTCATTTTCTTGGATACATTTCTACATATATTGGTGAATGAATATAAATTACTGCACCGAGGAATATTTTAAGGTTCAAATGTTTCAACTGCATCTTACAATAGATGAAAATAACTCTCATCAGTCTGAAATTCACAATTTTGACGCCATTGTCGCTTTGTCCAAGACTAGTTTTAATTTGGATACTTTCGAACGACCTTGACATTTTTTGCTGAAATTGTAAACATTACTTTCGTTTTCTGAAATCTATTATTTGTGATTAACAACAAGTTTGGTGGATTATAAAAATGATTTCAGTGTGAATCGGGTAGTTTTAAATATTTACTTTGAGTTTGTATTTACACTACAATTTGTTCACAAAACAAGCCAGAATATTCTTAAATACCGGGAAATGTCATTCTGAATTTGAAAACACTTGAGCACATGGTATGTTACTAAAAGTAGAAATACCATCATATGACCGTGAAATCTCGGGAGATTCGCATTTCAAGAAAGTCTGTCACATCGCTGTTTTTCTCGATATGTAAGAGCAGAATAGATAAATTTTAAATGTTTAAGATAGTATTTTGTGAAAGAATGTATCAGTTAAATGTGAAAAATGTCAATCTTTCCAATCAAGTGATTGATATGGGCCAATAACTGCATTTAAAAGCTGTTTTGGACCGGTATTTGTTAACTGTCGACTTTCGGCATTTTCTGGTTGACTTTCCTAATGGGGTTGGTCCATAACTATAAAGTCGCGCCAGTCAAAAATCATAAAAAGCGACATTTAAAGTTATGGTAGCCAGAATTAGAAAAATATGTACAACTGAGCAATCAATCATGACACTCTGATGCCTCAGGTTAGTGCAGTGATTTTTCCACCAGATTCTCACCAAGGTGATCCCGGTTGATTTCACCACAATTGAATATATGTCAGTACACAAATAAATTATACAGCAGGTAATGACAATCGATAAATGTCTTAGTTTTAATTTAATTGTTTGCACAAATTGGGACACTCTTTGTGTCTGAGATATGTTGGGTTAAATGACCTTTACAACAAAACATACATCTCTGAATCTGCGATACATTACAGTTTAAGTTTAACACATGTAAAATACCAGTATTCAGATCTTAAAATATCCTAAAAAACTCGTATGGTATGAAGTACATATATCTTGTGACGTATTTTCATTTTAAATCTTGAATTTAATGACGACTTGAATTTAATGACGACAAGTCGGACATGCAGTTAAATATTTTTATATGTATATCGTGTGACATAATTTCATTTAAACTCTAGATTTTAACGACATTAGTCTGACGCGTGCGGCGTTATTTTATTTAACAGTAAAACAAAAATTAAGTAGACTATCAAAAAAATACAAAAAGTGTACTTGTAAATAAAAACTCCTTCATTCCGTATAAAGATTGTACGTTACAGCAGAGCTCCAGATAACTTTTCTGAGTAATTGGGTTAATACTCACTACTTTTGAGTTCAATTGGGTATTTTCATATTCAATTGGGTACAAAAAAGTCGGTACCCACTACCGGGTACTTTAATTGACAATTGGGTACCTTTGTTTTAAAATTGGGTATGTTCATTGTCTTAAATTCTCACCTGCTTACCTGAATAAGCTGGTTGTAGTTCCACTCTTAATTGATTAGTTTCAGAGATTTTGTGTCATTATGTAGATGTATCCATAATATACAGTCTTGATTTAAAAAAAAAGTTCAACGATTTTTTCCACCAGTTTTCTTACAATGTAAGCACTGACAGCGATTGCCTCCGACATAATATTGTCAAGAATTAGTTTCACTATATTTTCCGCTTCTGATTTTGTGTTGCCTGCGGTTAAATATCTTAAAATTGAGTTTCTTTGTGCCTAGGATACGATGTTTCCATTTTTAAGGCCTCACGATTTCGACATTTTCACAACAATAACACGTAGTCACAAAGACACTTTTTTCCGTACATATTATTGTGCTGAAGGTTATACTGAAAGCGCTTGGACAAAGCGGAAAGAATCCGGGTATTTCGGACCAGGGTATTTCCGGGACAAATTTACTCGTTATGCAAAGGAAAAATATGATATGCGTAATCGGCAATTTCAATGGGGTTTCGGAACGCATGGTTTTATTTTTCTATGCGTAATCGGCAATTTTACATTGGATATTTGCACAAATGCCCACCTTATCTGTAGCTCTGTTACAGTAATCTGTGAAACAACGTCATTAATAAAACAAAAAAATATGTTTGACCACAACGGTGGCTAATAATGTTTACGAAAAAATACAAACAATATAGATTTATCTATTACATAACATGTTAGAATTTTATCATGCATTTATAATCACTCATAAAGAGATTTCAATATACAGTTACATGCATAGACATTTTTTTTTAAGCCAGTGCCTTTTGAATTCAGAAAATAATCAAGATAAACCATAACATTGGGAAAAATAGATAGTAAACCATAAACTTGAGAAAAATGAGGCATTATTAATATGATTATAAATAACAGAATTACAATAATATTGTTTGGAAGTGCATGATTGAGTGCATTTTAAAATTTATATTATAAAATGCTGCTTGAATTTCTTTTTACCTTTCATATGTAAAAAAAGAAATATCATCTGCTAGTGCAAAATATGACTTGGAAAGCTGGTTTATGGTCATTTCGTAGCAAAAGAGAAGAAAATAAGTGCATTAAATAAATGAATTCATATTTTTGTATCTGGAATAGTTGTATTTTAAATAGTTCCTCCACCCTATTATGGCCGAATAAGGGCTAAATTGCTTTCCGACTTGAAATGAAAAGGCATATTGGTTGATCGTGTAGCGTTTATGTGCAAAATTTGAGGGCCTATTGATAAAGCTTGTTGATGCCAAAACAGGTAATAATAATAATTTATTATCAGGTACATGTACACAAGCAAATAAGTATATTTAACCCTTTCAGTGCGGGAACCGAATTTTAAAGGCCTTTGAAAACAGTTTGGATCCAGATGAGACGCCACAGAACATGGCGTCTCATCAGGATCCAAACTGTTTGCTATTCTGATAGTATTCTTTGAAATTTTTTTGAAGAAAATGCTTATTTTAGAAATTCAGCAGACAACATTTTAGCAGACGACAAATTTCCCAGCATGCAAAGGGTTATTAAGATGCTTAAGGTGTGGAAGACTCATAATCAGGTTTGGTGTCCCTCAAACCCTAAGCGTCTTGTAATTCCTTATGCAGTTTGTATAGATAGTGCCGCATCCTGACACGTAAAGCTTGTGCTTTGTTGGCAGCGTTAGTTGGCTGTTAACAGGTTCATTGTGGTTATCTCCACCATCAGTCTGTCCGTCTGTCCTAGCCACTATCTCCTACACCATAAGCACTAGAACCTTGAAACTTAAACACATGGTAGCTATGAGCATTATGTGCGACCCTGCACTATTTGGAATTTTGATCTGACCCCTGGGTCAAAAGTTAAAGGGGATGGGGTGGAGACGGGTCAGAGATTTTCACTCATTTTTAGCTTGACTAATATATATGAAATATATATAATGGAGCTATCCTGATCACGTCGGCGTTACTGTTAGCGTGCACATGTTAAAGTTTGTGTACTACCCCATATATTTTCTTTGTCCTTTAACAAATTACTTTTATACTTTGCATACATGTACTTCTTTACCAACATGACCCTTATCTATAAACAAGAGCAGACAACTGTATCAAGCATTTTGACAGAATTATTGCCCCTTTTATACTTAGAATATGCCTATTATTGATGAATCTATGTTAAAGTTTGCATACCACCTCAAATATTTTCTATGTCCTTTGCCATATTGCTTTGACTTATTGTTTTCATATTTTGCATACTTCATTACCAACATGATCCCAATCTATAAACAAGAGCAGACAACTGTATCAAGCATTTTGACAGAATTATTAACCTTTTATACTAAGAATATGCATATTATTGATAAATCTATGTTAAAGTTTGCATACCACCTCAAATATTTTCTATGTCCTTTGCCATATTGCTTTCATATTTTGCATACTTCTTTACCAACATGATCCCAATCTATAAACAAGAGAAGAAAACTGTATCAAGCATTTGACAGAATTATTGCCCCTTTTATACTTAGATAATTGAACATTTTGCTTAAATTGCCATAACTTCTTTATTTATGATCACATTTGATTCATACTTTGACAATACAACACTAACCTGACATACCACAATGCACTGCACCCAAACTATCCCCCATGCCCCACCCCAGAATCCCCCCCCCCCCCAAATTTTATTTTTATAATTATTTTTGAAACTTCATCTTTTAAATTACCACCAGCCCACATAAACCACCTGTCTCCATGATGGCTTACATTAACCTGTCAAGCACTCGAAATCTCTTAAGACAATAGTTACGGTCAATCTCAACCATGCATGGCCGCATTACCAACCCTGGGGCGCCCCCTGGGTCAAACATGCGGCATGGGAATACGCGTCGGCCTCTGCCGCACCATTTTTCACCAATTGACTTCAAATTAACACTAAAGATTTCTTATGACAACACAGTGTCTCGACCATCCATGTTCACATTACCCACCCCAGGGCCCCGCCCACTTTGGTGGTAAAGATCCCAAGCTATTTCAGCATAATTAAAATCCAAGCCATTTTTGTGGTCAAGACCCGAGCTTTCTCACCATAATTAAAATCCAAGCCAGTTTGGTGGCAGAGACCCTGAGCTATTTCATCATAATTAAAATCCAAGTCAGGTTAGTGGTCAAGATCCTGAACTATTTCGGTATAATTAAAATTCAAGCCAGTTTGGTGGTCAATTTTTGTGGTAAAGACCCCGAGCTTTCTAACCATAATTAAAATCCAAGCCAGTTTGGTGG
This sequence comes from Dreissena polymorpha, assembly GCF_020536995.1. NCBI lineage: Eukaryota > Metazoa > Mollusca > Bivalvia > Myida > Dreissenidae > Dreissena > Dreissena polymorpha. The sequence continues at coordinate 12,177,532 of NC_068358.1, forward strand.
CGGAGACCCCGAGCTATTTCAGCATAATAAAAATCCAAGTCAGTTTAGTGGTCAAGATCCTGAACTAATTCGGTATAATTAAAATCCAGGCCAGTTTGGTGATCAAGACCCCGAGCTTTTTCAGCATAATTAAAATCCTAGCCAGTTTCATGGCCGAGACCTCGAGCTGTTTCAGCATATTTAAAATCCAAGTCAGTTTAGTGGTCAAGATCCTGAACTATTTCGGTATTATTAAAATCAAGGCCAGTTTGATGGTCAAGATCCTGAGCTATTTCAGCATAATTAAAATGCAAGCCAGTTTGGTGGTCAAGAACCCGAACTATGAGCATAATTCAAATCCAAGCCAGTTTGGTGGTAAAGATCCCGAGCTTTTTCAGCATAATAAAAATCCAAGCAAGGTTGGTGGTCAAGATCCTGAGCTATTTCAGCATAATTTAATTCTAAGCCAGTTTGGTGGTCATGACCCCGAGTTATTTCAGCATAATTAAAATCCAAGCTGTTTTGGTGGTCAAGACCCCAAGCTATTTTAGCATATATTTATGGCATAATTTTTTCTTACCCAATTGTTTTCGTACACACATTTTTTTCGTACCCATTTTTTTCTGTTTTTTGACAGAATAATGCCCCCTTTTATAGTTAGAAAATTGAAAATTTGGGTAAATTTTGTGTTCAGGTCTACTCTTATCCTATTTGTGTTAAGGTCTACTCGTATCCTAAAGTATCAAAGCTATATCGTCTACTTAATGTTATAAGTCATGTAACTGACATTTTTAAACATTTTATTTCTTTCCCATTTTTGTTTTTTTTATTAAGGTGACATACATCAACTGTTAAATAATATTAAGTCTACCTTTTTGGTAAAATTAATGTTTTTACCAAATTTTCAAAATTGACATTACGGACACATGTAATTTGCTGAATGAAAAAGTAGCATAACTGACATTTAGTTAAATTTTCAGGAGAAGGAAAAACTTCTTTATTGAAATAAAATAGGGATACTTACAGAGTGAAACAAACACATGGGATATTTTCAGATTTGAATACTGGTATTTTACGCATCTTTAGGCAGTTCTGTGTACCAAGGATAAATACAATATTTAAACATTCATGTACAATGCACAATACTAAAAACCTGAATTGTAACTGTAATGTATTTCAGATTCAGAGATGTCTGTGTTGTTTCTAAGGTCATGTGAAAAATTAAGTTTATATGTTTATAGGTTTAAAATTGCAAATTGTCCTCTTACTTGCCCTTGTATTTCAAGATAGAATACTTTCCTTCCCAGAGGAAAGAGATCTGGGTTTGAATCCCAGTGGGGGCTTCAGAGGATGATTCATTTTAAGAAAAATGAATATATTTGCTTTACTTTGTCTCTAACTTAACCAAATAACTCTGACAATGCCTTTACAAGTATGCAGTTTTTGATAATTCAATTATGCAAGAAACATGTATAATTTTAGGGTAGACTTAGACAGCAAACTAAGAATTGGCATCCATTTTAGTTTTTTAAGTCAATACAACAATAAATGCATATAGGAACACATATTTAAATTAAAAATGCAACAATCAGAGGACATAATCAATTAAATAGTAAATGACTACTTTAAATATTTTTTAGCACTGTTTGTTTTTCAGAGATTTGTGAATATGACGTTTTATGTTCTTCCCATTGAACTAATGCAATATGTGCTTTGGAACTGGAATCATTTAGTGTTGGAAAGCTGATGTTTCACGTCCAGAGGGTCCTTGCTTCCGGAAAGCTGAAAATTGTATATGATCTCCCCACTCATTCCATCCCGCGAAACCCTTAAGGTGTCGCAAGTCTAGTATGGAATGAGTGATGTATTGGACGTCATCATTGATGACGTTCAATCGAACGAATGATAAAGGGGGCTAAGTTTCGTTAAGCTCCAGGGTATAGCCGCGATTTGTGGGCCATGAAAACTGGCCCAACACTGTGCCTGAAATTTGACCTGTGTATGGACCAGAACGCGATCTAGACGATGGCGTATTCGTCATGTCTGGGAAAACTCCAGTTTTTGATAAAATGACGAAAAAGTGGTGTTTTTTATTGCGCAATCGCTATAAAATGAGTTCTCGCCGGAAGCGTTAATAGCGTTAATAGCAACCCAAACACAATTCACCCCCAGGAGACAATTCACGCGCTAGGCAATTCAAATTTGATTTTAAATAATACATATTGCGATTTTATTCCCAAATTAATTAATAATTTCATTTTGCGTTTAACATACGTTTAAGAAAATATTAACAAAACAAACAAAAACAAACAACCGTTAAATTTTATTGTTGTAAATATGGTAACCTGATTACATATCCACTAGCGTCTATGCATATTTACACATAAAAAATAGTTCGCAAGTAAGCAACAAACAATCACATTCAAACGCAATGAGTGATGTATTGGACGTCATCATTGATGACGTTCAATCGAACGAATGATAAAGGGGGCTAAGTTTCGTTAAGCTCCAGGGTATAGCCGCGATTTGTGGGCCATGAAAACTGGCCCAACACTGTGCCTGAAATTTGACCTGTGTATGGACCAGAACGCGATCTAGACGATGGCGTATTCGTCATGTCTGGGAAAACTCCAGTTTTTGATAAAATGACGAAAAAGTGGTGTTTTTTATTGCGCAATCGCTATAAAATGAGTTCTCGCCGGAAGCGTTAATAGCGTTAATAGCAACCCAAACACAATTCACCCCCAGGAGACAATTCACGCGCTAGGCAATTCAAATTTGATTTTAAATAATACATATTGCGATTTTATTCCCAAATTAATTAATAATTTCATTTTGCGTTTAACATACGTTTAAGAAAATATTAACAAAACAAACAAAAACAAACAACCGTTAAATTTTATTGTTGTAAATATGGTAACCTGATTACATATCCACTAGCGTCTATGCATATTTACACATAAAAAATAGTTCGCAAGTAAGCAACAAACAATCACATTCAAACGCAAATTATTTAACAAAATATATAAATTTAAGCTAGAAATCGAAACTTAAATACAATGTCTGCACTAAAAACACAATACCAATAGTTTTTACAATAACACATTCGACATGTACATGTACTTCCAACAACACGCCAACCGCTATTTTCAAAGCGAATGGAGATATAGAATACATTTATTTACGATCTATGCACCGGGATAATCACCGTCCCTAATGCGCATGTGCAAAAGGTTGAAATGCACTGAATTGTTGATGGCTACATCGAACGAAATTTGTATTAATATAATCTGAATTGAAAATACTGATTTAAAATAAATATTTATGCATCTCAACCTGCGTTATATTGTTTTTTGTATGCATGATTACATTTAACAACGATGGTTTATCTTTGTTAATTGGTTTAAGATACCTATATATATATATATTTATATAAACAACTTACCCCAACTTTAATAGTTGTTTGCGACCTGAACTGCGCCATTTTGACCTCTGTTAACAGTGCATTCTTTGATATCAAGTTACCTCACCCGGTAAGATTTAAATAAACACACACACACGAGAAAATAACACTGAATGAAACAAATAAGTTCACAGCGTGTCAATCACATTTATTTTAACTAAATTAGCTTTTTTTGATCCAAAAAACTAATACTTTAGCTGCGTGCCTAAAAATTTTGCTGTTGTTCATATAAGCGTGGTTTGTATTGTTATCACCGGGCCGTATAATCAATGCCTCGTGTATAATTGATGCCCTGTGGTTTGTATTGTTATCACCGGGCCGTATTATCGATGCCCCGTGGTTTGTATTGTTATCACCGGGGTGTATAATCAAAGCCCCGTGGTTTTTATTGTTATCAACGGGTCGTATAATCGATGCCGGTGGTTTGTATTGTTATCACCGGGCCGTATTATCGATGCCCCGTGGTTTGTATTGTTATCACCGAGGTGTATAATTGAAGCCCTGTGGTTTGTATTGTTATCAACGGGTCGTATAACGATGCCGGTGGTTTGTATTGTTATCACCGGGCTGTATTATCGATGCCCCATGGTTTGTATTGTTATCACCGGGCTGTAAAATCGATGCCCCATGGTTTGTAGTGGGGACGATTGAACTTTACCGGCACGCAACATTTAACATCAAACAGCGTACCCTAACCCTTAACACCTTAAACATAACAACTAACGCAAAACCTTAAAATCCTTTTTTATCCTATATATTTCTTTGGTATCAGGGGCTACCGCCCGCAAGCCCCTGCTTTGTCGAAGGTGGTAAACAACTGCGTACCGGTAAAGTTCAATCTAGCCTTGTAGTGTTGCCACCGGGCCGTTTAATGGATGCCCCGTGGTTTTGTATTGTTATCGCCGGGATGTATAATCGATACCCTGTGGTTTGGATAGTTATCACCGGTATCACCCGGCCGTATAATCGATGCCCAGTGTTTTGTATTGTTATCACCGGGGTGATAATCGATGCCCCGTGGTTTGTATTGTTATCACCCGGGTGTATAACCTTTGCCCCGTGGTTTGTATTGTTATCGCCGGGGTGTATAATTGATGTCTCGTGGTTTGTATTGTTATCACCCGGGTGTATAATCGATGCCCCGTGGTTTTTTATTTAATGCTTTCCAGTGGGTTATAGAGAAATATCAGGGAAATAAAACTGGTATATCACTGTTTTAAACAGTGTTTTGTATTGTTATCACCGGGGTGTATAATCGATGCCCTGTGGTTTGTATTGTTATCACCGGGATGTATAACCGTTGCCCCGTGGTTTGTATTGTTATCACCGGGGTGTATAATTGATGCCCTGTGGTTTGTATTGTTATCACCGGGCTGTATAATTGATACCCCGTGGTTTGTATTGTTATCACCGGGGTGTATAAATTATGCCCCGTGGTTTGTATTGTTATCACCGGGCCTTATAATCGATGCCCCGTGGTTTGTATTGTTATCACTGGGTCGTATAATCGATGCCCCGTGGTTTGTATTGTTATCACCGGGGTGTATAATTGATGTCCCACGGGGTATAGTGGTATCACCGGGGTTTGTAATTCATTCAATGCAGCCTGTGTTGTTATCACCGGGGTTCGTAATTCATTCCACGCAGCCTGTGTGGTTATCACCATGGTTTGTAATTCATTCCAAGCAGCCTGTGTAGTTATCACCAGGGTTTGTAATTCATTCCACGCAGCTTTTGTATTGTCAACGGGGTTTGTATTTCGTTTCATGCAGTCTGTGTAGTTCGCATCGGGGTTTGTTATTGATTCCATGCAGCGTGTGTAGTTATCACCGGGGTTTGTAATTCACTCCATGCAGCCTGTGTATTTATCACTGTGGCTTGTAATTGATTACATGCAGCCTGTGTAGTTATCACAGGGTTTTGTAATTCATTACAGGCAGCGTATATAGTTTTCTTTGGAGTTTGTAATTCACTCCCCGCACTTTGTTTCTTTAATGTGTTTGGTCTTTGTTTTTTATTCTAGTGTCGTGAGTACGCGAGAAAGATGGCAGAATCAAAATCGGTATGGTTCCACAGAATAAAACGTTATTGAAATAACATTTGAAAGTTAATAATGATATATTCTTTTTTGTTTTTGCAATATGGTATGGTGCACATACTGTTGTTTAGTTACAACGTTTTATGACAGGCTTTGTTTATTATTTCGATTATAACCTTCCTAAAGAAGCATTCGTATTGATATTGCCAGTGCTTTGTACGTAGTGGTTATCTGAATGCAATTGTGCCTTATACCAAGTACTTATTTTTTAGAAGTCAAGAAAGAGAGCATATGTATATAGCAATCCATATTCTCTTGCTGGAACTTTGAAGTATGACTCTTTTGCGATGCCAACATCAAGCCGTACAGGCACAGTTCCCCGAGTTGGATCATTAGGTGCCAGGCAAATGCAAGGGACATCGTATGCAACTGCTCAGGTAAACATGTTCAATCGAACTCTTCACTACTTCACTCGCGTTTACACGGAGTATGCTATGAAAGAAATTGTTTGTCCATTGCTTGAGCTTTAATTCACTCGTCTTTGTTAATATGGTCACTCAGCATAACAGTATCATAATATTTTGTCCGACCTTTCACATTTTAACAATTTTATGACGCTATTTTGTATAATCACTGTTTAGACCAAGAATGGACGTACTGCTAAATATACACAAGAAAGTCCTGCATTTTCCGGCTCCATAACATTACCAGTTTTGCCATCAGAAGCCGAACAATATTATAGTTTGATCAAGTCAACGGGTTCATATATGCCCGTAAACGAATCTCTGGATGTATTCGTTCTGTTAGACTGCGACGAGCACACAAAATTCATAAAGGTAGTTTTTTTTAATTCAGCGTACTGTTTTAAACCGCTAGGTGACATTGTTTTCTCAAGTCAAAACATTTTAATAATATATTGTCACAATTCAATTTCGTTTTCAAGTGCAGTATGTATGTTTAATTTATTTATCGATGGCTTTGAGATGATCAAGAAATTGTACCGTAACTTATTAGGCTGTGAGATACTTGTGTGTTTTATTCTAGTTTGTGTTACTGGTGTTGACAACAAAGTCAAAAAAATTACTGTTTATTCCAGATATTATTTATTACAGGCAAATTCCCCAGTGATTGTAAATCGCAAAGGATCATGCTACACATGCACATGTTCACCAGACAGGACACAATTCGTTGATAATTTTGAAACGCCCACTCCAGGTAAGCAAACGCTGGCTGTATATATAGAGGATATTTATTGGATTCTGTGGAATATCGATTTTATTTCACGAGTGGTCATAAAAAATAATATTTTCACGAGTGGTGCAGCCATGAGTGAAAATATGTATTTTTTATGATCACGTGTGAAATAAAATTGATATTCCATCGAATCCCCCAAAAAATATTTTTATTTTATGCTTTTTTCACCGTTTATTGACATTGTCAAAGAGTTTAACTGGATAATTTTCGCTGTGAAAACAGTGAAATACCAGTTTTATTTCACTGATATTTCTCTATAAAACAACGCAAAGGATAAAATAAATACACGAAAACACTCGTACTCGTGCAACATTTTTTGCACATTTAAAATGTTAGGCATAAATCTAGTGGTTTTTTTCCCCTTAACCGACCCCATTTTAGTGCTGACTATTAATCTCATTTAAAGATTATTTCACTGTGAGAATGTGTATACCTGTTTTAAGCATGTTGGTTTAACTCCATCATATTTAAAGAATTTTGCTACTTGGTTTCCTTGTTTTTGAAGTGTGCAAAATGGTATTTACATTAAAATAAAGCAAATAACAACAAGTTACGCCAACCTCAATTCCTAATTATGTAAGTGAACATAACCAATTTGGTTGCTGGTTGCATTTTATGTTGCGTGTTTATATTGTATATTGAATGTTAATCGATGTATAATTATGTTGCTTTTATCAGAGGTAGACCGATTACATCCCGAATGTGTTCATATCTTTGTCGTGAAAATCATCGTCCAAGAATATCTAAATAGAGCCGGTCTGGAAGATTGTCCTGTCCTTAAAGGTATTGGAAACTTACAGTGTTCAGTCGAATGCACAAATGTAATTAAGTGTAAATGACTGAAGTTATATTGAAATATTGAAGAAGACAATTATGCTATATAAAATAATTCTTCATGCTTAGCATTGACCGTTCCAAGGCGGTACCCAAGCTGTATTCAACTTCATTTGCTATGTGTGAAGTTGTGTGCTGTGCTGTGCCGTTCGGCAATTGGTCACATGTAAATAAAGGACCTGGGGAATGTTTTAATAAACATCGTAGTACACATTTATGATACGATACATTTTTCGAAGATGAGTTATTGCTAAAGTCCATACATATGATAATGAATTTTCAGTTCTTAATAAATAACATTGGCATATCTAGCGTCGTATATATTTGATGAGAATGGTGGGCTAGTTCTACTACTTTTAAGATTACAAAATTATCTCGTGAGTTAAAATTTTCGTACGATCGTTAATGAAACGACCCCAGACGGGGTTGAGAATGGAATTGCTGTGCTGCTGGGGCAGCTGAAGTTTCACCTTTTTTTACTTTCATATTATAATAAATAATATACATGTTTTGTATAACATTGTATATACCGGTAATTTGTTAGCTTACATCCGTCACGATAACTGTAATTGCAGATGCATGTGGACATGACTATGCTAGCAATATCGCATATGGAAAAGAGGTACTTGTTACTCATTACTGACCTAGTAATTTTCGTCATCAGTCGTATCTCGCCTGAAGTATGGTATTGAAATAAATAGACACTCCGATTCATTTAACGTAATATTTACCATTAGTTTTGACTGGGACTGTGGAAAATGCATGAATTGCACTACTGGATATATACATACTTTAAAATAATGGTTTGTAGTTTGACATTAACATTTAAACTTTTTTGCACTCAGTGTTATTGTCTAATTTTATTCATATTTTATGATTCAGTTTTTGTTATTTCAGTTAGATGAGTCACATGAACACATAGTTCCATTTTTGGACAACAAGTATGTTGTGCGTGTTGACGGAAGTTACTCCGTTTTACGGACAAATTTCGGTACATTAAAGTGTCTAACTTGCAAAAATGGTAACAGCTGCAAACACACGCAATTTGTAAATAAACTGCTGAACCAATCAGTAGAAGATATGTCTGAATGCGTGCATAAAATTCATTGTGAAATTCATATTATGAGCAACAAAAATAATTACGAACTCAAGTGCTTTTCCTCTCATAAGATCCCCTTTATATTGGATAATTGCGCCATAAATAAACGATCTTCCGATCTGTATCCAATAAATGATGGTATTCGTCAAGTGTTACCAAGGCATCAAAAGAAATGTATGATTTGCCAAAATTTACAATTTGAACTCAAACCAGTGGAACATGTGTCTACATTCCTTTCGAAGTACGAGTGTGTCCCTGTTCAAGGTGAGTGATTACTAGAATGAATCTAAATCGTAATGTTGTATTTGGTTTTATTGGATTAAAAAATGCTCCTCATGTGCATTTCCTTCTAATTTTGATAAAAATTATTACAAAAATGCTGTTCTTAGTACCAGTGCCAATGTAGTAATATAAGTGTGTAACCTGTAAGCTAGATTTAAAAAAATACATCTTGTTAAATCAAACCATTGTTTTTAAGTGTACGAGAGGATATGCGTGGCAACCGGTTGCAGTTCCGTTACATGTTATGATGGGCAACAAGACTGTGTGCTGAACATGGGGCGATTTCTCATCCACTACGAAGTGCTGAGGGATTTCATGTTTCAGTATCTGTATTCGAGGTAACGCTTCTGTTCGCACTCTCAAAGTTTAATTGTGAAGATTTTTCACATAGTTTAGATCTGGTTGGACGTAGCGTTTTAACTACTACTACTTCTACTACTACCACTACTACTACTGCTGCTGCTGCTGCTGCTGCTGCTACTACTACTACTACTACTACTACTAAAACTACTACTAATAATACTACTAATACTCCTAATACTTATACTACTACTTATAATAATAATAATAATAATAATAATACTTATACTAATATTAATAATGATGCTTAATTAATATTAATGCTGAGTTCTGTGCAAGAGTATATATTATCTATATACATATTGGTTGTTGATATAACGGTTAAAGCAACATATACCATTATTGTAGATCAACAATGTTCTCCTTTTACAACGTCTGGCTGCAACATCAATCCGATAACGGGAACACGCAATTTGCCCGAATATTCTCGTACATGTACTTTCGACAGACGTGGTTCGCTTATCTGCAGTTGATGGACATTGACTTTGAAGCGGATTTTACGTGTCGTGAATGTGGTCCATCACCGGTCACCATGCTTTTTGATGGCACATGCCTGTCTTTTAAAAAAAACTTTTTATGTAGCGATGAGGACATACTTCTGGAAAAGCAGACTTCCAAACTTTCTGGCAGATATGTATAATGTTTTTGTTTTTTAAATATATAAAGTGTTTCTATTCAAGATGTTAATAACATTGTGAAAATATACGTCAAATGTATGCTAACATTTATTATCCACATCAAATAATGTTTTCAAATGCTGTTTGTCGTTGATGGGTCACTAGATCGGTCGGTTTGTATGTACGCTCACTAAGCCCTCTTCATCATAACCTTCAAACAATAATGAATAGGTTCATAAAATACAGGCAAAGTACTCTACTAAGTGTATGGAGATACTCGCGTCTGTTTCCTTGGAAATAACCGAGAACTTACGTAGGCTTTGTAGCGAAGATCGGAAAGACAAACTCTTGATCGATATGCGAACATCATAAGTACTCTGCAAACACAAACACTCTGAATCAAACTGTTCATTGCTTTTAAAACTATGAGCTTAAAATGATTTATATAGAACATTTATGTTTTACCGCATAGCTTTTGTCGGGAATAATTATTTTTATCAATGTTTGATTATTATTATATATTATATTCAACATTTCACTAGTCACAGCGAGCGAGTGTTCATCCCGAATAAAGCCGCGCGAACTCTAGTTGCACGCTTCTGCAGCAGACGTGATGGGCTTCAACCGGAGGAATTCACTACGATGAAATCTTTGCTGGAAATACACCAACCCTCTATGGTGCCTTTGCTAGCGTGTTTCCAACAGATTGGTAAATATTCGTCTTTAGTGTAAATTAAAATATAATCAATCATGCTCTAGTAGCTTTTATTATCGCGGTATTATATGTTGTGAATAATTAACACAAACATTTTGTTCCGAAATGTGGAAACATATTCTGACCGAGGTATCTTCACGTATTTACGGGAATCCTCTAAACTGGGTACTGTTTGTTTAATTGGGGTGTGCATTAAAAACTCTTTCGGAGTAGCTAGCCACTGTCACTTTGACTTTTTTATGTCACCCACTATAGTAGTGGGGGACATATTGATTGTTTTTGCCCTGTCTGTTGGTCTGTTGGTTGGTTGATTGGTCTGTTGGTTTGCCCCAACTTTAACATTTGCAATAACTTTTGCAATATTGAAGATAGCAACTTGATATTTGGCATGCATATGTATCTCACGGAGCTGCACATTTTGAGTGGTGAAAGGTCAAGGTCATCCTTCAAGATCAGAGGTCAAATATATGTTGCCAAAATCGCTCATTGGATGAGTACTTTTGCAATATTGAAGATAGCAACTTGATATTTGGCATGCATGTGTATCTCATGGTGCTGCATGTTTTGAGTGGTGAAAGGTCAAGGACATCCTTCAAGGTCAAATATATTGGTCAAAATTGCTCATGTAATGTCACTTCTGCAATATTGAAGCTAGCAATTTTATTATTGACACGCATGTGTATCTTATTGAGCAGCACATTTTGAGTGGTGGAGGGTCAAGGTTAAGGTCATCCTTCAAGGTCAACGTCATATACGGGGACATAGTGTTTCACAAACACATCTTGTTTCTTTTTTTTTTTCAAAGGTCAATATGATGTTGCGGAAATATCTCACCTGCATATCAGAATGAATAGAACGTTTGAAAATAAATACTAACATGTAACCGTAAATTGCCGTTGCTTTTTCTATATGTAAAGATACTGAATTAGAAATAAACACTATTTATAATTATCTGTTTTTAGGTTGTACGCAGTTTTCTCCTGAGGAGTATGTTGATTTATTGAATGCACTATCTAAGAACTCGCCAGTGTGTGCAACATTCCCTTTGTTAAAGCTACATTTGATACAGAACATCATAGAAAGTTGCCGAGTTGAAGCTGAGATTCTGTCCGAATGTCAAACTCACATTCCCGTGTTATTTAGATTTTTATCTACATCGGGTCAGGTGTCCAGTGCAGTTAAATGTGTTCTCATCGCTGTGATGGAGAAGACACGTGCGCCTTTCAAAGGGAGAGAGAGCCACGCCACTCCAGTGTGTGAATCGGATCACTCCTTATCTTTTTTTCCCAGTTTGCCATGTTTGAGGAAGAGAGGAGTGTATAGTGCTGATAAAGAAAAAAGTACCAGTGGTTGCCAGAAGAACGGGGGTCGACATCATGCACTATTACCTGGCATTTTCACTACATTTTGTCCTCATGGTATAGTACTTAGTATTTCTGGAGTGCATGCATTGTTTTTAAATAGCTTTTGTTATTAATGCTTCAATTGTTTGAATATTTGTTAATTCTTCACTGGCGCAATTTTTTTACCGAAACTAAATGAGTGCTATAAATTACAACATTTTAGGAATCTGCTATGGATTCGAGGTGATGGAATGTGCAGAATCCCCAAACAGGCCTTTTACTTTCCTTAAAACAAGATTTGAAAGTAAGAATGCTGTGTATTCGAATCATTTATTTTATTGACCTAATATAACTTTCAACCTGTGTTGATTTCGGAGATAGATATTATGTATGTATATATATGTATAATTGTATTTACTAATTAAGTCAAAGTATTTATTGTATTTTCAAGTTAACACATTATTTGAAGCAGAAGTTGGGTAAGAGTGACAGTTAAAAAAAATTCATAATAAAGCCCCACATCACGATCCTCGGATGTGCATATATAATATGGAGCTCTACCAAGTTAAAAACAAACTCGATGGTTTATGTATAATGACTACCGATATTGTATGTGAAATGAGTATGTTCATAAATAACATAACATATCTTTATTCTGGCAAAAAATAGCACAATGCATACTTATTGCCATAATATAATAAATGTTGTATTGCCAAAATATAATAAATGTAGTATTGCAATCCTGAAAAATCCAAAAATAGAAGGTACCAATTTGTTTGGTTACATTCAATTATTGTTACAGGGGCACCAGAAATCATTATTTACGACAATGCGTGCAATCTTCATCAGTATGCCTTAAACAGGGATCCAGTTTTCTTCTCTCATACAAGAATGGTTGTGGATGGATTGCATTGGGATAACCATACTGGTAAGCCATGCTTCTATTCTTAAATATGTCTATACTCTGCATTGTAAACAGAACATATCGTTATCTGAAACTCTAATGTCAGGTTATTACACTCAAATATACATTTTTATACTATAGAACTTAGAAATGAAGTGGATTTGACTAAACATTTTTACCTTTTCAGCCTGTGCAATTGGCTACAAGGGATTAGACTACCCCTTCATACGACAGATCAACACCCAGATTGTTGAACAAAATAATGCGAAATTGAAAAAATTAAAATCATCTTTATCTTACATGACGCCCGTTCATTTTTTGATGAGTTTGAAATTCTTTTTGTGGCACTGCAATTTTACATTAAAAAGGTGTAGTCAAAGTGGGAGAAACAATACGTGCTAAAATGTAGGACGTTGGCTATCCACAACTAACAATGTATGTGTGATTTACACAAGAAAGGGCGTTTCTTGTACTTTTGGCACAAAAAAATATGTTTATGTGTTGTGTAAAAATAGCTCTTCTAAAAGTGCCACCAAATGTTCTTGGTCATATATAAGAGTGTTTAAGTCCTTTTATCTTTGCTATGTATTTAAATGACCTAGAAGTTGAACTGTTCTTAAAAGGTGCTGAAGGTGTTGATATTGGTACTCTTAAGATTTTTCTGTTAATGTATGCAGATGACATTGTGATTTTTGCAAATTCTGCAGAAGAACTGCAAAAAAAATCTAGATTTTTTATCAACATATTGTAACAGATGGAAATTAACTGTTTATAGAGAGAAAACCAAAGTTCTTATATTTAGAAAAGGTGGTAGACTTCCAAATAATCTAAACTTTTATTATGATGGAAACCACATAGAACTTGTGAATAAGTATTCTTATCTCGGTTTAATATTTAACATTATGAGGTTCATTCAAGGAATCACATGAGAAATTGTCCGGTCAGGCTCTTAAAGCGATATTTAAACTCAGAAAATATCCGTACAGTTACGTTTATATTACCGTTGAACATATGTGAGATCTCTTTGAAAAGATGGTTAAATCAATACTGTTTTATTGTGTTGAGATTTGGGGATTTACTCGAGCAACGCCGATTGAAAGAGTGCATACAAAGTTTTGCAAGTCTGTATAAGTTGTTAAATGTAACACTCAAAATGATTTTATTTATGGTGATCTTGGCCTTATGGATTTACATTCCCAAAGGCTTGTTTGTATTATTAAATATTGGTTGAAGATCACTGGCTGTAGTGATAAAAAATATGTGTCATGTATTTACAATACTATGTTAAATGATATTGATTATAACCACGTAAACAAAACTGGGCTTCACTTGTTAAAGATACGTTGTGTAGATTAGGTTTCTATCATGTATGGCTGCAACAGAGTGTTGGAAACAATAACCAGTTAATTAGTGTATTTAAAAATCAGCGTGTAAAGGACATATTTGTACAGGATTGGCATAGTAAATTGGAAAATTCATCTCAAGCGATATTCTATAACACTTTCTGTAATTTCGAATTTTAACCATAACCTAAACATGTAAATGTTAAATGCTATAGAAATGCTCTTACAAAGTTACGTATGTCATCACATAGATTAAATATTGAAACAGGTAGATGGAATAGAACGCCAATGGAACAAAGGCTATGTAACAAATGTAATAAGAGGACGAATTTCATTTTCTTTTTGAGTGTAAGCTATATGATAGTGTACGAGGTAAAAATCTTAAGCATTATTACTGTCATAGACAAAATATGTTTAAAACTGTCGAGCTGATTACAAAAGATATGTGTGAAATATTACGAAACCTAGCTGTATATGTAAGCAAAGCCTTCTAACTGAGATTATCTATTTATATCGTTTATTGTATAGCATAAGCTATAATTCACTATCAGTTTCCTGATTCACTTGTCGGTATATCAAAATTGCAATCGTTGTCGGTGTTACTGGGGTCTCTGCATTGCAAATATAGGCATAAATAATTATCAGACACCATAAAGACAAAGTATTAAGCGTCATACGTGTATTACATGACTACAGATAAATTTTAAATTATGTACACAAGGATTTATAAAAATAGAAATCGTTTTTAACACATGGTGATGTATACATATTGTATAATATTAGGGTGGTAGGATCATATGCATGTAAAAGATAGATCCATTATTGATGATAACAGTGTCATTGATGAAACAGTTTATTCAAGTCTCATCACCTTAGAATTATTGTACTTATGTTTTCGTAATATACTATGAATATTGCATCATGTTATGTGAATATAACATTATTATATGTAATATAAAATACATGAATATTACATCATGATAGGTGATATGTGTTTACCAAAAGTATAATATTAATATAACATCATGATATGGGATATATGTGATGTTAGGAAAATGTGATGTTAGTTGATTCCAGGAAATAAGATCTTGCAAATATTTGCATTTATCATGACCGGCGCTCTGAGTATTTGTATTAAGAACATACAGTTTGTTTGAAATTTGATATTTATGCCCCCCTTCGAAGAAGAGGGGGTATATTGCTTTGCACATGTCGGTCGGTCTGTCGGTCCGTCCACCAGATGGTTTCCGGATGATAACTCAAGAACGCTTAGGCCAAGGATCATGAAACTTCATAGGTACATTGATCATGACTCGCAGATGACCCCTATTGATTTTCAGGTCACTAGGTCAAAGGTCAAGGTCACAGTGACTCGAAACAGTAAAATGGTTTTCGGATGATAACTCAAGAACGCTTATGCCTAGGATCATGAAAGTCCATAGGTACATGATCATGAGTGGCAGATGACCCCTATTGATTTTCAGGTCAGTAGGTCAAAGGTCAAGGTCACAGTGACAAAAAACGTATTCACGCAATGACTGCCACTACAACTGACAGCCAATATGGGGGGCATGCATGTATTACAAACAGCCCTTGATGTTGGATGTACAGTGAGATGTTAGTTTACGTTCTACGTAAAACGAATTTGTGTTAATGATTTTGAAAGTGTTATTTTTTATTGACACTTTTTGACACTTTTTGTAGAACATGCTTTTCAAATAGAAATATCAAATTAATATATGCTGTGTAAATACTGTATGTTTCTTTAGAAAATTGATTTTGAATTTCTAGTGGAGGCGATATGTAGGATTTGTATCAGAACATTATTGTTATTCAACCATAACGTTTTTTATGCAACACCATGTGTTACGAATATATGAATGATATGATATGTGTTGAACACGGACCATAACAGCCTATTTAAACTGTGTAAATATGTATATGTATTTGTCGAAATAAAAGTTCTATATATATATGATTTTTTTTAAATAAAATTATTACTATATTACAATGAATAAAGCTGAATATGTTGAATAAAACTATTTAACATGTTGCATATGCCAATTGCTAATAAAATGCTATCATTTTTATGTGTGTGTGTGTCATATTAGCGGCTTAACCGTATTGAAATAGCATTGATTCAATAAAAGGTCAATAAAGTGATCGACAGAAATAAAGTAGCATCAATATCATAAGTTTCAAGTTATAACCACACGTTTGTTTAATAGTCACGCCCTAAAAAATAAAATATTGATAATGTCAGTTCTTAGAAAGCAGACGTTGATGGTGACACTTCAGATATTAGTCGTCGTGTTTATATTATATCAGTGGAATTATTTGTATTAAGTGCTCATACCTATGCCAGTTACTGTCAACTACCCTATTTAAAGCAAGGGGGGCGTGTATATGACAGTAGCGAAGATCTCGTGATCAATCACCACACAAATATTCACTGGGCGACTGGGTATAACTGTGACTTAACAACTGTCTGTGTGCCATAAGAAACAGCGGTGACTGAACAGCCATCACAGTGTCATAAAAAAACTACTGAGACTTAATACATATATCACAGTGTCATAGAAAACTTTACTGAGACTCAATACAGCTATCACCTTGACATAGGAAACATTACTGAGACTCAATACAGTTGTCACCGTGACACATGAAACATTACTGAGACTCAATACAGTTATCACCGTGACACAGGAAACATTACTGAGACTCAATACAGTTATCACCGTGACATAGGAAACATTACTGAGACTCAATACAGTTATCACCGTGACATAGGAAACATTACTGAGACTCAAAACAGTTATCACCGTGACATAGGAAACATTACTGAGACTCAATACAGTTATCACCATGACACAGGAAACATTACTGAGACTCAACACAGTTATCATCGTGTCATAGGAAACATTACTGAGACTCATTACAGTTATCACCGTGACACAGGAAACATTACTGAGACTCAATACAGTTACCACCGTGACATAGGAAACATTACTGAGACTCATTACAGTTATCACCGTGACACGGGAAACATTACCGAGACTCAATACAGTTATCACCGTGACACAAGAAACATTACTGAGACTCAATACAGTTGTCACCGTGACACAGGAAACATTACTGAGACTCAATACAGTTATCACCGTGACATAGGAAACATTACTGAGACTCAAAACAGTTATCACCGTGACATAGGAAACATTACTGAGACTCAATACAGTTATCACCATGACACAGGAAACATTACTGAGACTCAACACAGTTATCATCGTGTCATAGGAAACATTACTGAGACTCATTACAGTTATCACCGTGACACAGGAAACATTACTGAGACTCAATACAGTTATCACCGTGACATAGGAAACATTACTGAGACTCATTACAGTTATCACCGTGACACGGGAAACATTACCGAGACTCAATACAGTTATCACCGTGACACAGGAAACATTACTGAGACTCAATACAGTTGTCACCGTGACACAGGAAACATTACTGAGACTCAATACAGTTATCACCGTGACATAGGAAACATTACTGAGACTCAAAACAGTTATCACCGTGACACATGAAACATTACTGAGACTCAATACCGTTATCATCGTGACATAGGAAACTTTACTGAGACTCAATACAGTTATCACCGTGACACCGGAAACATTACTGAGACTCAATACAGTTATCATCGTGTCATATGATACTTTACGGGGACTCAATACAGTTACCGCCGTGTCATAGGAAACATTACTAAGACCAAATACAGATATAACCGTGTCATCGGAAACATTACTGAGACTGTATACAAATCTCACCGTGTTATAGTATGACAGGCGGTTCGACGCATAATCCCAAGTAACTAGGTTTTTACTGAGAACATAGGTTCTCAGAATGAGAACCTAGGTTCTTACCAGAACTTATGATCCCAAATGAAATCTTGTGTTCTCGTGAAAATTAAATATATATCCTAGAGAACGACGCGAACAACTGTCGAGAACCTAGGTTTTTGTGAAAACCTTGGATATCAAACGAGAACTTAGGTTCCCGCAAATTGTTTTGGCTTTATTATCTGATCTAGATTTGAGATCCTAGAGTTGTGAATATTCGTTAAATATCTGACTGAAAACCGGGGTTCTGAAATGATACCTTAAGTTCTCATGAGAACCTAAGTTCTATGTGTTTATTTGCGTCGTCTCGCCGTGAACATGGGTTCTCGAGCGTAAACTCAGTTTTTCAAAAGAGATCACATCTTATTAAGTCTGTATCTGTCTGTAAATGAACCGAGCTCCACCTTGATTTACCTATACACATAAACATGTGAAAACAATATGACTTTGTTTTAAGTGTTTGAAAACGAAAAAAAGGTAATTTATACTATATTGTTTACCTTCCCTAATTGATGCTGGTAGAACGGCTGACAGTGGCAGCTCGGTAGTGCAAGCGTTAACAAAACCTTGCAAAACGCTCTCGGACGCCACAAATGGTAGGAATCTCTTTGAAGCTGAAATGTTACTACTGCACATCAAACTTTTATTCATGGAATACATTTATGCAACTTTATTGCAATATGTTAACTTATAACACATGCCAACAAATAAACGTTGATAAGAGAAATCCTTTTAAAACGAATGCACTTCAATTTGACATGTTTGAACATTTTTCTGTTTAACAGTTCGTTGCATTTCAAATTATGTAACGTATGATTAACATTGAAACATATTTCCACAATCAGCACCGACACTGATTACTTTGACACTGTCTACAGATATTGTGACAAACAGATACATTATATTCTTAACAATGTTGTAAATATGGAACCTTATAATAAACTGATAAAATAATAAAATAACAATTTATAAATTTTACACTGCCATATCCGGCAAATATTTATTTCTTAAAATGTACTCTCACCTTTTAAAGTTATACTAATAGCAAATTCAATAAAATTTGGGTTTGTTTTCTAAATGGTCAATAAAAAACCCGCAATTTTATGCATCTCGAATTATGATTATGATAATTTTTTGTTTGCATACTATATTCAAAAGTAACTTGTTCGTTAGATATATGCAAAAATTAAAGGAACTCGTGGGACCATGTCAACAATATGAACCCGGTTACATCAACATATGGACTTACCGATGTACTTAACTTGAGGATACACATCCCGCTTTGTGGGCTTGGGTCGATACAACAGCACTACATTCGGGTCGTATTTACGGATCCATCCCAAAACCTAATAAAACAGTTCACTTTAAATAATATTTAACTGAAAAGCAGTAATAAATAACACATGTTATTAGTTTGTATACATTGATTTAATTTAATTCCATTTTTAAACTGTATTTGTTGTCATTCAGGTCATGTCTTTAATTCCGAAGCAATATATAGTTACGCTAGTTTGGTCATTGTCGGCTTGGGTACTACTTACATGTACCCGGGTACTCTTATGTATACTTACAGGTACACCGGGTACGGTAAATATACTTAAACGTACCCCTAACTATAATTACATCACTAGTTCAGACAATATCTGAGCGTCACTTACTTTGTATAGATGTATTTATATTTTGTGTGTGTTTCAAATAATTAAAACAACAATACCCGTCTTTCAATCATCTTCCACGATTTGTCGCAAGACATGTCCAGTTCTCTACAAAACATGAACAATACTTATAAAGATTTGTTGTGGAATATTAAGGAATGTGTGCATGCTATTTAATTTGGACATTATTTAAAAAGTCTAATTATTTTGTATATGTATTTATTAATACCGGTGATAACACTACATACCACGGGACATCGATTATACACCCCGGTGATAACAATACACACCACGGGACATCGATTATACACCACGGTGATAACAATACACACCACGGGACATCGATTATACACCCCGGTGATAAAAATACACACCACGGGACATTATACATCACGGTGTTAACAATACACACCACTGGACATCGATTATACACCACAGTGATAACAATACACACCACAGGACATCGATTATTCACCACGGTGATAACAATACACACCACGGGACATCAATTATACGGCCCGGTGATAACAATACAAACCACGGGGCATCGACTATACACCCCGGTGATGAGAATATAAACCACGGGGCATCGATTATACACCCCGGTGATAACAATAAAAACCACGGGGCATCGATTATACACCCCGGTGATAACAATAAAAACCACGGGACATCGATTATACACCCCGGTGATAACAATATAAACCACGGGGAATCGATTATACACCACGGTGATAACAATACACACCATGGGACATCGATTATACACCACTTTGATAACAATACACACCACGGGACATCGATTATACACCACGGTGATAACAATACACACCACGGGGCATCAATTATACATCCCAGTGATAACAATACACACCTAGGGACATCGATTATACACCACGGTGATAACAATACACACCACAAGGCATCGATTATACACCCCGGTGATAACAATACACACCACGGGACATCGATTATACACCACGGTGATAACAATACACACCACGGGACATCGATTATACACCCCGGTGATAACAATACACACCACGGGACATCGATTATACACCACGGTGATAACAATACACACCACGGGACATCGATTATACACCCCGTTGATAACAATTCACACCACGGGACATCGATTATACACCACGTTGATAACAATACACACAACGGGACATCGATTATACACCCCGGTGATAACAATACACACCACGGGACATCGATTATACATCAAGGTGATAACAATACACACCACTGGACATCTATTATACACCCCGGTGATAACAATACACACCACGGGACATCGATTATACACCCCAGTGATAACAATGCACATCACGGTACATCGATTATACAACCTGGTGGTAACAACACACGCCATGGGACATCAATTATACACCCCGATGATAACAATACACATCACGGAAAATCAATTAAACATCCTGGTGATAACAATCCACATCACGGAAAATCAATTATACACCACGGTGATAACAACTAACGAAACGGGACATCAAGTATTCAAGCCAGGGATAACAAAACACACCACGAGACATCGATTATACACCACGGTGATAACAATACACACCACGGGGCATCGATTATACACCCCGGTGATAACAATACACACCATGTTACATCGATTATACACCACGGTGATAACAATACACACCACGGGACATCGATTATACACCACGGTGATAACAATACACACCACGGGGCATCAATTATACATCCCAGTGATAACAATACACACCACGGGACATCGATTATACACCAATGTGATAACAATACACACCACGGGGCATCGATTATACACCCCGGTGATAACAATACACACCACGGGACATCGATTATATACCACGGTGATAACAATACACATCACGGGACATCGATTATACACACCGGTGATAACAATACACACCACGGGACATCGATTATACATCAAGGTGATAACAATACACACCACTGGACATCTATTAAACACCCCGGTGATAACAATACACACCACGGGACATCGATTATACACCCCAGTGATAACAATGCACATCACGGTACATCGATTATACAACCTGGTGGTAACAACACACGCCACAGGACATCAATTATACACCCCGATGATAACAATACACATCACGGAATATAAATTAAACATCCTGGTGATAACAATACACACCACGGGACATCAAATATACACCCCTGTGATAACAACTAACGAAACGGGACATCAATTATTCACGCCAGGGATAACAAAACACACCACGATACATCAATTATACAGCACGGTGATAACAATACACCCCATGGGACATCAATTATACACCCAGGTGATAACAATACAAACCATGGGACATCGATTTTACATCCCCGTGATAACACTACACGCCACGGTAATCAAATATACACCCCAGTGCTAACAACACACATCTCGGGATATCAATTATACACGACGGTGATAATAATACACACAATGCGACATCAAATATACACCCCGGTGATAACACTACACACCTTACGACATCAATTATACACTCTGGTGATAACAATACACACTATGAGACATCGATTATACAACCCGGTGTTAACACTACACGCAACGGTAATCATATACACCTCTGTGATAACAGCTAACCCCACGGGACATCATTCATACACGCCGGTGATAACAATACACACAATCCGACATCGAATATAAACCCCGGTGATAACACTGCACACCTCAGGACATCAATTATACACTCCGGTGATAACAAAACAAACCATGGACAACAATTATACTCCCCGGTGATAACAAAACAGACCACGGGACATCAATTAAACACTCCGGTGATAACACCACACACCACGGTCATCATTTATAAACCCAGTGATAATAATACACACCATGGGCCATCGATTTAACACCCTACACGCCACGGGACATCACTTATACAGCCGGTGATAACAATACACACCATAAGAAATCGATTATACACCGATGTGATAACAATACGAATCACGGGACATCAATTATACATCCCGGTTATAACACTAAACGGCATTGGGCATCAATTATACACACCGGTAATAACACAACACGCAACGGGACATCAATATTACACCCCGGTGATACCACTATACTTTGTGGGGCATCAATTTTACATCCCGGTGATAACAATACACACCAAGGAACATCAATTTTACACCCCGGTGATAACAATACAAACCACGAGGCATCGATTATACGGCCCGGTGATAACAATACAAATCACGGGGCATCGATTATACACCCCGGTGACAACGCTACAAACCACGGGGCATCGATAACACAACCAGTTGATAACAATACAAACCACGGGGCATCGATAATGCACCCCGGTGATAACAATACAAACCTTGGGGCATCGATTATACAGCCCGGTGATAACAATACAAACCACGGGGCATCGATTATACGGCCCGGTGATAACAATACAAATCACGGGGCATCGATTATACACCCAGGTGACAACAATACAAACCACGGGGCATCGATAACACAACCCGTTGATAACAATACAAACCACGGGGCATCGATTATACACCCCGGTGATAACAATACAAACCTCGGGGCATCGAGTATACTGCCCGGTGATAACAATACAAAAAACGGGGCATCGATTATACAACTCGGTGGTAACAATACATGCCTCGGGCCATCAATTATACGGCCCGGTGATAGCAATACAAACCACAGGGCATGAATTATACGGCCCGGTGATAACAATACAACCCACGGGGCATCGATTATACGTGCCGGTGATAATAAAACAAACCAGAGGGCGTCGATTTTACGGCCCGGTGATAACAATACAAACTACGGGGCATCGATTATAAGGCCCGCTGATAACAATACAAACCGCGGAGCATCGATTATACGACACGGTGATAACAATAAAAACCACGGGGCATCGTTTATACATCCCGGTGATAACATTAAAAACTACAGGGCACCGATTATACGGCCCGGTGATAACAATACAAACCACGGGGCATCGATTATATGGCTCGGTTATAACAATACAAACCACGGGGCGTCGATTATACGGCCCGGTGATAACAATACAAACCACGGGGCATCGACTATACACCCCGGTGATGAGAATACAAACCACGGGGCATCAATCATACACCCCGGTGATAACAATAAAAACCACGGGGCATCGATTATACACCCCGGTGATAACAATAAAAACCACGGGGCATCGATTATAAACCCCGGTGATAACAATAAAAACCACGGGAAATCGACTATACACCCCGGTGATAACAATACAAACAACGCTTATGTGAACAACAGCAACATTTTAAGGCACGCAGCTAGAGTATAAATTGTTTGGATCTAATATATATTTAAGTTAAAATAAATGTGATTGACACGCTGTGAAATTAATAACATGATTTGTTTCATTTAGTGTTATTTTCGCGTTTTACTATGTGTGTTTATTTAAATCTTACCGGGTGAGGTAACTTGAAAGCAAAGCGTGCAATGGTAACAGAGGTCAAAAGGACGCAGTACCGGTCGCAAACTACTATTAAAGTTTGGTTTATATATATATATATATACATATAGGTATCTTAAAACAATTAACTAAGAATAAACATCGTTGTGTAATATTATCATGTGTGTAAAATTGAAATGCCATACAAAAAACAATATAACGCAGGTTAAGATGCATACATATTTATTTTAAATCAGTATTTTCAATTCAGATTATATTAATACAAATTTAGTTCGATGTATCCATCAACAATTCAGTGCATTTCGACCTTTTGCACATGCGCATTAGGGACGGTGATTATCCCGGTGCATAGATCGTAAATAAAAGTATTCTATATCTCGCGAATGTGTAGAGTAACATTTCAACAATAAAGACAAACTGGAACTGGAGTTTAACTTAGTGCGCAAATTGGAAGTGATAACAGTAATTTATTTTTCAACTTGTCAATCTCCGTAGTATACGTTTAGTTGTGAGATGTTAACGGTTTCCCAAAAAAAGCATGCCTTCGCTACGAAGTCAAAGTGGGTGGGGAACGAGACTGCTTGTGGATTTCGAGTTGCTGGAAGTTTGTAACGAAGCTGCTTTTGTGCAATATTCAGCGATTTTGCAAGCTGTGTGTTTGAAGTTGGAGATATATATTGCTGACATTAATGATGTTGTGTACGTTCTTGTGACCACTGATCTGCATATGATACCAGTGGGAGAGCATCCCGAATCCCAGTTCCCACATAGTCTGCAACAGATGTTTCCTGGTCGAGTGGTTGGTAAGTTTCATCGTTATACATGCATATTACACATTTTACATTATTTGTGCTATTTTTGACACTCATTTTTCATGCTGATGAACCAACGGTCAGTGCCAGTAGTCCTACTGTCATTGGTCTGTGTGCTTGTTGAAAGTACATGTAGAAAGGGTTGTTTAGCTCCAATAAGCCATGTTGCTCTTTTTGGATAAAATTTATGGCAGTTGGCTTTTTTATCTTTGTGCAGCAACCTCTGCCGCCTCATTTTTTGAAAACATTAGTCGCACACTGTTCATATTGTGGAAAAATGAGTCGTGCATGTAAAAGTAAGAAAAATGGGTGGTGACTATTCAACAATGTGAAAAAATGAGTCGCGCATTGTTTAAAATACTTAAAATATCAGTCGCAAACATTAGAAAAATGTAAAAAAAGTGTCTCACAATGTTGAAAATTGTGAAATATGAGTCGTACAATGTTGAAGGTTGTAAAAAATGAGCCTCGCAATCTAGACAATTATGGAAAAATAAGTAAGGGGACAAAAATTCCACTCGTCTGCTCATATTGACAAGTGAAATCTTTAAAGGACAAGTGAATTTCCCTAAAGCGCTCGTCCTACAGGACGAGAGAAAAAGCTGATGTTAAAATATGTATTTTAGGACCCGTAAATAATTAAATAAAATCATTTTCTTAAAGCATATCTATTCCGAAAGTAGAACGAGAATGAACTGGAAATTGTAATTGTAAATTTCGTACAACAGGTGCGCATTGTTATGCGAGACTAAGTCGCGAGTAAATATTGGTGTCAATGTTGACAGGGAAACATCCGACTGCATTCACTGTAAGTATTGATTTTTAAAGAATTATTTAACTGCAAAGTACAGTTTATAACTAGTCTGAATTTCGTCCGAATAATGTCTGACATTTGAGCGTTCTTTAAAGGGATGGGGGGGTTTGATGTTCAAACATCCCAAAAAGGAAAGCACGCAAGCATTAGAAAAAAGTAAAACAGCAGTCTTCATTTATTTATTTTGTGTTCCTCATAAATAACTTATTTCACTGCTCAACATTTCTTTTTTGATCAGCTGGCATGAATAACTGAGTAAGCAGCATTTTAGCAGTGATATAGTAAATTTTATTAGTCATATTAGCCCTTTGCAAACTTTATTTCACACATATTCAAGGACGAGTGCATGTGTTTGCAGGACGAGTGCACATTTAAATGCACTCGTCCTGCAGGACGAGTGCAGTTTAGAAATATTGTTGTCCCCTGTAAGTTGCACACTGTTCAAAATTGTGAACAAATGACTTGTGACTGTTGGAAATAGTGAAAATAATTAATTGAGCATTGTTCAAATTTGTGAAAATATGAGTCTCAAACTATTCAAATTTGTGAGAAAAAAAGTTGCTAACTGTCGAAAAATGTGAAAAAATGAGTTGCACACTTTTTAAAATACTGACCATTTGCATTGCAAATTCCTCTAATTAAAATACTGACCATTTGCGTTGCAAATTCCTCTAATTTTTGCAAAAAACAGCTTTCACTATTTATTTAATAATAATCAGCGTTCTAGATAAGCTGCGTATCAGCGTAATATACGCATTCGAAATATCAAGATACGCTCAATTTATCATTTCCGTGCGTACATTTAAGCAAGCCAATCTGGACTTACGCTAATGCTGTAAATTCTCTGCGCAGTGCCCCAGATAATTATTTGAGAAATAGGGTTTTCACCCATTGATTTGAAAAATAGGGTGATTTCCTTCTTGAAATAGGGTGAAATAATTTATAAACATGCATACCTTTATATCATTAATGTTTTACTTCGGTGGAAGATGCTCACTTGTACTGATTCAATAAAACTTTAAACTATCATAATTAACTTTAATAAACTGATGTTTCATAACATCTTTAATCATTGAAACTGTCCTTAATATAAACTTAAAACAAACAAAAAATCGATAACACAAATGATCATTTGGCTCTTGCTTTCTTGGTTCGAAACAGTTTGCGATCGACTGATATTTTTTCTCAACAATAGCGGAAGTCTTTCGACCTCTCTTAGACATTTTTATTTTGCATCGTTATAGAAACTGAAAGTACAGGCACTTTATAAATACATGCACAATGAGCGACGGATAAAGCAGCGATTTTCCTCCTTCTTTATAAAGTACCGGTAAACGGTACTTTCCCAATCGAACGAAAATTCCCAAATTCCCAAAACGGTACTTTCCCAATCGAGCGAAAATTCCCAAATTCCCAATCGGCATCTGGAAAAATCCCAATCAGCGTCCGAATTTTTTCTCAAAACGATAGAAAGTTTCGTAAAAAACCAACTTTCAGCGAGCGAACAAAGAAAATCGTATAGTTGTGTGTAACCACGCGCTCGATTAATTTCGGGTTTTATTATTCAGCGCATTCAATCAATAGAGTTGTTACTGTTTCCGGTTCTTTTGCCAGGCAGCCAGCGTACTGTTTTACGTCGGTTTGTAACCTTATCGTAGTTTGAAATGAGTCATAATAGCAAATATTATGCCAAAAAACCAATCGGAACCATCTATCACAGGACACATTGACAGCAATAATGATGCTGTGCAGGGCGGGATGCAAGCAACTGAGTGATGATCAAACATCAAAGATTGTTGAAATTTTCACAAAAATGAAAGAGAGAGACATTGCTTTAAAAGAGATTAAAACAACTAGTAATTGATTTGGTGTGTTCTTTATAATATTTTGTTATTTATATAAACTTTATAACTTAATGGTCATTAAGGCATGCCTGCAAATGATTATTTAAATGGGTATGTTCAATTAAGTATGAACTGTATGATGTATTCAATAAGACCCAAACTTCACGACGCGATTTTCCCAATTTCAGGATTTCACGACTCGATTTTTCCCAATTTTGAGGTTTTCACGACTCAATTTTTCCCAATCGGACCGGTACGGGTACTTTTCCCAATTGGACAAGGAAAATCGCTGTAAAGTCAGATTGAAAACGCATGTATGTCGAGGAAAACAATTTGATCACACTTTATTTAACTATGAAATCTAGAACGCAGAGAGTTTGAATAAAGCTTGACTGTTTTCATGCTCCGTCATCCAGGCGCTTGCTTAATAAATACGCGTGACGATAATAATTTCAAAGAGAAAATACCGAAAATGAGCATTTAGCATTTTCGATTGAAGCTATTGTGTTGTACGCATTGAATTTGACGAATTTGCGCACAAATCAAAATGGATGCGTTTTCAATAGGCATGTTATTGAATTTCTTTGCGTTTTAGACATTTTAATAGGGTGAAAGACGCAGATACACAGCTTATCTGGGGCACTGATGCGTACATCATAAACAAAAAATATAAACAGCTGATTGTCTTTAGCCAAAAAATGAGACTGGTTATCGTAAAAATTAGAGCTGGTTGTAGAAATAGTTAGCCAGTCAGTATGTATACTCTGTAGCATCTAGATGCATGGTAAATTTAGTACTGATTTTTTAACAGACAGTCAAGCGCTTATGTGTTTATTAAATTACATGAAGTGGTCAGCATGGCTTCTTCCAAGCCAACACAAATTACTTCTCAAAGTACAATTGATTCTTTGTGTATGGCAAAAATTGTATCGAGTAATAAAATTGTACTGCCAATACTGAATGATTTAAATTCCTCCAGGGTCTTCCCCAGGCCATTTAAGCGCCCCTTCCCGGGGCGCTTGAATTTCGAAGTCAGAGTCCCCGGGGCGCTTGAAATTTTCCGATCAGTGTATTCTTCAGTAAAAGAAAGTGGAGATTGTCCAAAAAAATCAAGGTTTCCCTATCAGTGTATCAATATTCCCTGTTTTAAAAGAGCACCCGGTACCTACTTTCACAAGTAATCGCCATAAACACCACATGGGGTAATGGATAATCCACTGATAAGAGAATAGCATGACGCGCGTATCGATTATTCTAGCCACATTACACGGTCATTTAAATGCTGACAAGGATGTATCTGGTAACTTTCCAGTTGTCAAACTGTGAAGTTCATCGTCCAATCGGTTACGCGAATGCTTATGAGGGCGGGGTTAACTATCGACCATTATTTTTGATTGACGTCGGGCATGAAGAAAGAGTTTATCGCAGCTTGGTTAGCAAGTAGCATTTGAGTAATATAAAACCGGTAATTAGTACAGTACAGAACATTAAAGACGGTTTCGGGCATCATCATCACACCTTTTTACTGTAAACAAGTGTTACATATGACTCATAATCAATACGAGAAATTAATTGCAAGTGGTAAACAATTAAATATTATAGCGGTTACAATTATGTGATAACAATTTATTTAATTCCAGTACATGTATATTTCAACATGTCCATTTATAGAACTGATTCACCTCGTTTTTCTGACATTTATTCGACACGTAATGCGCTTTAACAAATTTTCGTTGAATTAATTACGCACACTTGTAAATGTTTCGTCCGATAATCGATAGTTAGAAGACTGATGATGGCAACCGGCCGTGATCCTCGTGGACAACGTGAATTTCATGCATAATTCCGTCAAAACATTTATTCGACTCGTAAAGTGTGTAAACAAATTATCGTTGAATTTATAACGCAACGGTTAATATTTGTTGGAATCTCAAATGGGAATAATTAAATTTGTAATCCGAAACCCATTACCGTAAGTAGATTTTCACGCGTTTTTAATCCGAAACACACTTCCGAATGTAAATGTTACCGCAACGTTAAATATTTTTGCTTCAAATAAGCAGTGCAAATTTATTTAGTGTCGAATCTTTTTCTCAATTAAAAAGAGCGCGAAAATTATGCAGCATGTACAACGTCGCGTCTATTGCATACAAATGGCGTGTATTGAGCGTTTTAACAAGCACACAACAGGTCCGGGGATGGACGCATATTCAGAGGCAATATTTCATCAAATCTATAAATAGTCACTTAAAAAATGGCAAGGTTTGTGTTAAAGAAATAACTGAAAGCTTTTTTCGTAAATATTTACCAGAAAGAGATTGATAAAAACGGAATAAACGGGATTATCGGGTAATAAATAGAAACTTGAAAAATAGTAAGTATACAGTAATAGAGTCGGGTTGAAACGGATGTATTGGGGAATCGTTCGAGTCGGGATTTTACTATCTGTGCGGAAAAGTTTTAAAACAATTAAGCAATATAAAAATTATATTTTAAATGACTGGGGGATTTTTTTTGAAGAGTCATAACGCACCAAATGACGTCTTTTGACGCTGTTTTTCTTTGAGTTATAACGCACCACAGAACGTGAATTGACACGTTAAATTAAAAAAAAAAATCTACGTCGGGAGGGGACACCCCTCCCCAACCCACCCCCCGGGGCGCCTGAACAAATTCCTGGGGAAGGCACTGAATTCCTCTGTTTTAAAATCAAAAAGGAACCACTAAAATGCTAATAAAACAACTGTTGAAAGTTGGCAAAAAAGTTCTCCGTTGGCCACGGTGGTGGATAATAACGATGAAGATCTTCTTAATGTAATCTGCCAACAAGTTAAAATAACAAGAAATTAAGAAACCTACTAATATGAAGGAATACACATAGTTAGTGGTTAATTGTGTTTAACATTATTAAAGTAGAGTGTCTGTACCCCGGCTATATTCTGGTTTTACTTTTAGCAAATTACCCTTCAACCAAGGCGAAATTTGACCATTTACCCCTATGCTTTGAAAAGTGGGGGTATTTACCCCCATGGGTACATTTTTTTATCCTATTACCAGCTGAAAATCGATAGTATAACAACGATCGTATAAACTTTACCTTTATACTATCGCTATTTTTTCCGACCTCTATCTTAAGAACACTATATGTTTAAATGTGACGTCATAGCAAATGATGACGTTGAAGTAAACAAACAATTTAAAGTCAACTTTGAAAACCAGCGCTGTTTCTTTGAATATTAAAGTATTTATACTTTTTTTGAACGATAAATGACCACAAAAAAGGATAAATAGAAAATTATGTGAGTTTTGGATAAAGATCAAGTTTATCATGCTCGGCACGAACCATGTTAGCGGCAAGCCTCGCGCTTCATCGGTTCTAAGCCTCGCATGATAAACTTGATCCAAAACTCACATAATATTCTCTATATCTATAATGCTGAATAATTGAGGTAAAAAAACAAGTCTATTATAAAAAAATTTCAGTTTAAAGAAATCGTAATTATTTTTTATTTGAAGTTATTTACGGCCATTTCATATGCCTATATTATCATTTTTTTTATTATGATATTGTGTGACAGAGGTCCTAATTTAACGACAACTCTTGTGTTTAAACTGTTAAACAAATTAACAGTATACTATATGCAAAGACTCACACTGGACAAATTAATCATTAAATCTACAATGAATGGGAAGTAAGCATTTGTCCCTCTATTTACATTGTTTTTTATCATGATAGAGTTTTTTTTCTCTAACCCGTGATATTAAAGAAAAGATGAAACTGATCAAACAGCAAAGCTCAGTCTTGTATGGTATGAAATTACTGAGGGTGTATATCTCATACACCATCACTCACTTACTAAGGCTCGATTGGTCATTGTTGGCTCGGGTACTACTTACATGTACCCTGGGTAGTATACTTACATGTACCCCGGGTACGGAATATATACTTAAACGTACCCGGTGATATTAGACTGTACCTGAGTTGTATATCCTCCCAAAATCCGATACGCTACTGATTACCGTTAAACGATATTGTTTACCTTAAACAAACTTCTATTTTAAAATTTCTGCATCATGTTGCTTTTTATCCCCACACTTTTTGAAATGCGTGGGGATTTGATCATATTGTGGGTATCTCCGCCGTCCGTCCGTCCTGGCCTGGCCACTATCTCCTCCTACACTATATGCACTAGAACCTTGAAACTTACACACATGGTAGCTATGAGCATATGTGCGACCCTGCACTATTTGGAATTTTGATCTGACCCCTGGGTCAAAAGTTATGTGGTTGGGCCCGGGCCGGGTCAGAGATTTTTACTCATTTTTTAGGTTATTTTACTATAATTTCTTCATTTCTACACTGATTGTCTTCAAATTGATACCAAACCTCTCTTATGACAATACGGTAAATCTCAACTATGCATGGCCCCATTACCAACCCTGGGGGCCCCGCCACATAGGCCACTCCCACTAAAAATTGCAGTTTTACTATAATTTCTTAATTTCTACACCGATTCACTTCAAATTGATACTGAACCTTTCTTATGACAAAACTATCAACCTCAGATATGCATGGGCCCCATTACCAACCCTGGTGAACCCCACCCACATAGGCCACGCCCACCCAAAAATGCCTTTTACTATAATTTCTTCATTTCTACAACGATTCACTTCAATTGATACGGAACCTCGGCCCCATTATCAACCCTGGAGCGCCCCGCCCACATAGGCCACACCCACCAAAAATTGCCTTTTACTATAATTTCTTCATTTCTACACCGATTTACTTCAAATTGATACTGAACCTCTCTTATGACAATACGATCAATCTCAACTATGTATGGCCCCATTACCAACCCTGGGGCAACCCGCCACATAGGCCACGCCCATCCAAAATTGCCTTTACTATAATTTCTTCAATTCTACACCAGTTCACTTCTAATTGATAATGAACTTCTCTTATGACAATACGGTCAATCTCAACTATGCATGGCCCCATTACCAACCCTGGGATGCCCCTGGGTCAACATGCGGCGTGGGGATACGCGTCGGCCTCTGCCGCACCATTTCTAGTTTGAGTATGCATGTCTATAATATAAAGGCTGTTTAAAGGAAAATTGACCTAAATGTGAACATAATTAATTTTTACAAATTAGCCGACAACAACTGATTTTGCATTAAAATTCTCAGTACGTTTTAGTATATTTATCGTACCCAGGGTACATGTAAGTATACTTAAGAGTACCTGAGGTGCATGTAAGTACATGTAGTACCTGTGCCAACAATGACCAATGGAGCCTTACTAACTGTATAATGATTATATCTCACCAACTACCTTAACCTTGTGTTTATTTAACCTGAAATTTATGTAAAATCTGGCTTTTTTACTTTAATTTTTCATTCAATTGATTATGCAATTTTTGACTTATCTCGTGGGAAATTATTGAATCTTTGGATTTTAATGTATTTTAATGTTGTGTTTGTCACGCATAATTCAGTGTTTTCCAAAAAAATTGAGTAGCCAGTTATATGGGCAGCAACTATGCGGTAAAAACAAAAGCATTTGTGACATTTAACTTGATGTATTTGGGAAAAGTAGCCGGCATGTAAAAGAAGTCGTTTTAATGCAGGTATCACATTGTAATATTTATTTATTATTCGAAGATAACAGTCATTGCAACGTGTTTAGTGAATATTACATCGATAGGCTGGCATGAAAAGTAGCTCCTTTTGAAGCACAAACTGCATCCAAGAATATATCATGGCTGACCCGGTTTGATGAGGCCTGTTTTTGATAATAATTATCCCCACGCTTTTTGAAAAAAAGGTGGGGATATTGTGGGTTATCTCCGCCGTCCGTCCGTCCGTCTGTCTGTCTGTCCGTCCTGGCCAGTATCTCCTCCTACACTAAAAGCACTAGAACCTTGAAACTTACACACATGGTAGCTATGAGCATATGTGCGACCCTGCACTATTTGGAATTTTGATCTGACCCTGGGTCAAAAGTTATAGCGGTTGGGGTGGGGCCGCGTCAGAAATTATCCACTCAGTTTTTTAGGTTATTTTACATTTACTTCTTTATTTCTACACCGATTCACTTCAAATTGATACTGGACCTCTCTTATGACAATACGGTCAATCTCAACCATGCATGGCCCATTCCCAACCCTGGGGCGCCCCGCCCACATAGGCCACACCCACCAAAAATTTCCATTACTATAATTTTTTCATTTCTACACGGATTCACTTCAAATTGATACTGAACTTTTGTTATGACATTAGGGTCAATCTCAACTATGCATGGCCCCAATCCCAACCCTGGGCGCCCGCCCACATAGGCCACACCCACCAAAAAATTCCATTTACTATAATTTTTTCATTTCTACACGGATTCACTTCAAATTGATACTGAACTTCTCTTATGACATTAGGGTCAATCTCAACTATGCATGGCCCCATAACCAACCCTGGGGCCCCGCCCACATAGACCACACCCACCCAAAATTGCCTTTACTATAATTTCTTCAATTCTACACCGATTCACTTCAAATTGATATTGAACTTCTCTTATGACAATACAGTCAATCTCAACTATGCATGGCCCCATTGCCAACCCTGGGGCGCCCCGCCCACATAGACCACGTACACCCACCCAAAATTGCCTTTTACTATAATTTCTTCATTTCTACACCGATTCACTTCAAATTGATACTGAACCTCTCTTATGACAATACGGTCAATCTCAACTATGCATGGCCCCATTACCAACCCTGGGGCCCCGCCCACATAGACCACACCCGCCCAAAATTGCCTTTTACTATAATTTCTTCGTTTCTTACACCGATTAACTTCAAATTGATACTGAACTTCTCTTATGACAATACGGTCAATCTCAACTATGCATGGCACAATGACCAACCCTGGGGCGCCCTGCCCACATATGTCACACCCACCCAAAATTGCCTTTTACTATAACTTCTTCATTTCTACACCAATTCACTTCTAATTGATGATGAACTTCTCTTATGACAATACGGTCAATCTCAGCTATGCATGGCCCCATTACCAACCCTTGGGCACACCTAGGTCAAACATTCGGCGTGGGGATACGCGTCGGCCCTCTGCCGCGCCATTTCTAGTTTATTATATTTTTACTTCCGTGGTTCATAATCTTTACGGGCGCCATGCTGGAAATAGTCCGTTTTCCCACAATGCATTTACAGCGTTGACACACTGGGTCTACCGGGAAAAACCACGCGCCAGTTTTGGGCCCCTGACGTCATCCCGCCGAAATTTTCATTGGGCAATTCATATGTAAACGTCATTGTATTCGCAAAAAGGCGGTAAACTTTAAAAGCCAGACATTGAGGGCAAAGCGCGAAAGTAAAATGTCTCGGATATTGGGAAAAAAACGCGCGTGTTAGTCAGTTAAATAGTTACTTAGTTAGTTACTTATTTTGTTAAAGTTCATAAATTTATATTGAAAAGTGTAAGGCAATAATAACTTAAACGGACTAATGCACAATGTGACCAACGGACTGTCGGATTACTAACGGTAAGAAAACATGCAGTTTATTGTCAATATTGATTTATTGGCTTTGCGTAATGCCCCTTTCGCACTGTTTTCAGAAACTTGTGTTTACAATCACACTCGCATATGGAAATATCATGAATATAAGTGACATGAACGCCTGTGAATGTCTTTGCTGCAACTAGTTTAGTGGAGTGTAACATATATTATGCGCATGCGCTTCGATTGTTTTATTACATGCGGTATTGGCAGCCATTTAAAGAAATGTGAAAACAACACATTAATCTTACTTGTTCTCGTTCTAATTAATAGAATTTTTCAACAGCTTGGTCGAGTATCGAGGTAAATATATTTAAATGCGTTTGCATATAAACTGAATACCGTATGAAACGTGTAGATGATGCTTTTCTGCATTTATTAACGACTGCAATTGTTTGTGAAATACCATTGTTTTTTACTGTTATAAAATTGTGTATTTCTAATATTTGGGTATAATACGTGTGTCTGGATATATTAGATATATTATATGGTTGTTTATATTGTGCATATACAATGAATAACTTATGAGGGCTTAGTGTGACGATTCAGAATACAGTTTGGATCCTGATGAGACGCCATGGTTTGTGGCGTCTCATAAAGTGCAAATATTTCAAGGGAGACGACCTGTTATAAGTTTCTGATCAGCACAAATTACACAATTAACTCCCTTTCTTTACGGGCTCCATGAAAATGCTATGTCCACGTATAAAAACTGTTTACAGTGTGAAGACCCTACATAAAAATGCGGATTTTTTTCTTACGTGGTATCTTGCGACACACATTTTCAAGTCTATTCATTACATTTGGCATATATATTAATAAAAATGGCATCGTATGAACATGTCGTCATAGTATATAAGCACATTGAAGCCTAATATACATTCATCTATTATTATTTGGGCACAAATAATTTTACCGTATGAAGACCCTACATAAAAATGCTGATTTTGTTCTTACTTGGTAACCTGGCGACACACATTTTCAAGTCTATTTCATTAAATTGGCATAGATATATATAAAAATGGCATCGTATGAACCAGTAGTCATAGTATAAGCAACATGGAAGCCTAATATGCATTCATCTATTATCATTTGGGCACAAATAATAATACCGTGTCAAGATCCTACATAAAAATGCTGATTTTTTTCTTATTTGGTACCTGGCGACACACATTTTCAAGTCTGTTTCATTAAATTTGGCATAGATATTTATAAAATTGGCATCGTATGAACCAGTAGTCAAGTATAAGCAACATTGAAGCCTAATATGCATTCATCTATGATTAATTTGGGCACAAACAATTTTACTGTGTGAAAGCCCTACATAAAATGCTGATTTTTTTCTTACTTGGTATTCTGGCAACACACACATTTTCAAGTCTGTTTCATTAAATTTGGCATCTATATTAATAAAAATTGGCATTGTATGAACATGTCGTCATAGTATTAGCATAGAAGCATAATACGCATTCATCTATTATAATTTGGGCTCATACAATTTTACCGTGTTAGCACCATATATCAAGTTGCAGATTTTTTTAATATTCGCCACATACCCACAGGCATTTTCATTAATATCTCAGAAAAAAAGACTATAAATTAATACACATGGCATCTAAAGAACATTTTATCATAGTTAAACATGGTTCCCAGCCAACCTGGAAATCAGGGGAAAACTGGAAAAAAGACTCTTTTATCCAGTCAGGGAAAAGTCTGGGAATTTGGAAAGTTTGTGAAATCAGGGAAAAATCAGGGAATTTTGTTTGGTCAGACTTTCCCGACTTGTGTCGAGAAGTCCATACAATTTAAACAGCAAATCATTTCCTCTGCATATCTATCGTGACTTTGTAGTATACGTGTAGCTTAGTTATGTCTGCAACTGCTATTTATTCAGGGTTGTCTCTAAAACAAGAAATAGGTCAAAATCATGATCCTGGAAGTTTTATTTTCCATTCAGGGAAAAATCAGGGAATTTGTTCATCACAAAAGCTGGGATTCCTGTGTAAAGCAATATAGAGGCATGAAATGCATTTTTCTGTTATATGTCCACAAATAATTCCACTTAGTGATGACCCAGCTGAATATGAGGATTTGTTGAATATTATTGCTAATCGACATACATTTTAGTAGTACATTAGGATTCATTATCTGCTTAGTGAAAATGGCATCGGAAAGAACATTTGTTCATTGTACTAGATAGAATGATACATTATATTATCCATCTTATACTTTATTGCAGTTTCAGTATATTTGGTCTATAAATGATTTCAACATGATATAATTATTAATCATTGCTAGGAAATGTTTACATTTGTATATATGAAACAAAATTAAAAAAAGACGTTTTTTTTCCCCCATTTAGTATATATATATATCTATGTATACATCTTTTGTTGCAAACAGTTATGCAACATGTGTCAGAAAACACCCAGGACCAAAAATCTATGGACGGAATGATTTTTTCACTTATGTGGGTGTATGTTGGCTCCACTTACACGATACAGTCATTGTAGTTTTAATTGAAAAACGCATCTTACAATGTGAGATGAGTACTGGGTTCAAGCCCCAGCAGTGGCCTATCATGTGTGATATACAGAGCCCATTATGATTAAATATACACAGTTATCTATTTAAACAATCAATTAAATATAAGGAATAATGTTAAAGGGGAATTGCTGCTTAACCCTTTTTGGGATTGTATTGTAATTTTTTGCCAAATTTGACATTCCATAACAGGGTTTTATACATCCCCAGCATAACTGTTTCTAAATTAAAAAAAAAAAACACAGCGAAGTGTGCAGAATATCAAAAATTTGAAACTTTCTGATGTCTAAAAGTCATTAAATGCCACTTAAAGTTTACATTTTTTGTACAAAATGACCCTTTGTGCTGTTCTTTATTGGTTAATTTTACGCTGTCAGTCCAAAAGCGCACATTTGTAGCTTGTTTGGAC
>NC_068358.1:12215893-12258393 GCF_020536995.1 Dreissena polymorpha
TTGGTACTGTTTTCTCAAATATGCTTACAGTCATGGTTCCGGCTTGAGAAGATGTCGCGTCCGACTTAAGCATAGATTGTTGTAGAGTGTCCCCTTCATCGTTTACTTAGAGGGATCTTTTTGACAAAATTTGGCACTTTCAGCAACCAGTTTTTGTTTTTTATTTGGTAAATGCTTCTCTCATTCAGTGATTTAAGGGCAGTATTGACTTTATTTCGCTTGTCTTTGCATACAGAGGTGACATGATCATATGATGTTTTGAAATGTTTGAGAATTCTGCGGAAGCTGTGTCCCCAAAAGAAGTACTAGAAACCCCTTTCAGGAAGCCTGCATTGA
Source organism: Dreissena polymorpha (assembly GCF_020536995.1). NCBI lineage: Eukaryota > Metazoa > Mollusca > Bivalvia > Myida > Dreissenidae > Dreissena > Dreissena polymorpha. The sequence continues at coordinate 12,216,230 of NC_068358.1, forward strand.
TCTGAGCGCCTTTCTCTGCCCCTGTTACTACATGGAACCTCATTTCTAAAGCTAAGCTTAAAATGCTTGCCTACATATATGGATCTTGTTCATTTTAACCTTTCCGTCCATTCTATACCCCCCAAATGAGCATTTTTTCTTTCGCTTTGGTTCTGAAATCCCCATTTTTTAACCCAGATTGCCACCACCATAAAAATATAGTCAAAAGTACTTATTTGTGTGCCCAAAATATGAATTTGTATTCTCTTGAACCTCTAAATGAGAGCTGGCAATGCATATTGACCATCTGCTGCAGTTTAAAGGCACCCATGACATATATGCTAGGATATTCATTGGCTTCTGGCAAATAAATGGGCTCCGAGCGACAAGGCGCGTTTTCAAGTTTCACACTTTTATTGGTGCTAAACAACAAGTTATTGGAAGCTTATTGATTTCTTCTCTTCAAAGTATCTTTGATCTCTCATTTGTACTAATTTGTTTATTGTCTTGGATGAAATTGGATTTTCTTTGCTTTGAAATTGACATTTTTTGGGTGATTTAAAAAAAAACACACAAAAAAGACATTATCAAAATTGCTTAGAGTGAAAATATCTAACAAATTCATTCTTTCACCACCCCGAATACGCCCCACGTGCATGTCCATTTGGTTTGTTTGGTATTTTGTTGCAGATATTGAACTTAGCACATTTAAAACCTTAAAGGGACATTTAAGCTTTACAGGCCTAAAATGGCCCTTCTTTGGACCGAAAACACCTGCGTGTGAAATGAAATATAAAAAAATGGCCAAACGGACAGATAAATCCAGCCAAACTTATTACATGTGTGCAATATGAATATGAAGATAAAAATATGCAAGAAAAACACATTTTAATCAGAAGATATTTTTCCTTTAGGTTACAATATACTAAATCTTTTTGGAGTGCAAACAATATACTTTCTAAAAACTGAACATCATTTATTTGAAGACACGGTTCTCTTAGGGTCCACTTGTCCATGACTTTATTTTAGTATATTTCTGTGTGCAATGTGGCAGGAAAAACGTTGTTTACTAGAAATTCACTCTTTTTTCTGAAGATTGGAAGACTACATAAGACCTTTGACAGATGGCGGGAAACCCTCATGAACTGGATAGAAGCCGGTAAATAGATGGCCGTAAACAGTGACTTTTGATTCGTGGCGAGTTCTTTCTTACATGTCGCGTGACCTATCTTTTTATTGCTTAAATCAATTCGGCTTGGAATGCTCTTCGAGGAAAAGGTATGGTTATGAGGGTCTCTATGCGCAAAAGTTTGACTTTATTTTTCGTTAAAGTTATTGCATTTACATTAAATTTGTGTAGGAAATATTTTACTATATTGTAACCTAAACTAGCTTTAGGTAAAAAATGTAATATCATCTGCAAGTGCAAAATATGACTGGGAAAGCTGAGTTTTGGTCATTTCTTAGCAAAAGAGAAGAAAATTAGTGCATTAAATGCATGAATTCAGATTATTTGACCTGGAATAGTTGTTTTTCAAGTTGACCCCCCCCCACCCTTGTATAGCCAAATAAGGGCTTAATTGCTTTCCCACTTAAATTAAAAGGCATTTTGGTTGACCGTGTAGCGTTCTTGTGCTACATGCAGTCAGAATTCAACGTCAAGGACTCCGCAATCCAGTAACGCAACAATAGCTTGTGCGTAAAGCATAAACATTCAAACAGAGCCCCATTTTACCTACATGGAATGGCGGACATTTTTACAGTTTTGACAGTGCAACAGATGCTTAACTGAGCCAGCTTTCATATTTAGTACAATCATGCATATAACAAGCTTTATCACCTCATATTATTCATAGAAATACACTTAAAATACATAAATGCATGTTTTTTTCTTCATTTTATATCTATTTCTATTGGGTATTTTGACTTTTTCAGGTAGAAGAATGTCTGCGACTAAACCGAGGGCCACTTGATAAGGGTTGTTGATGGTAAAACGGGTAATAATACTAATTTATTATCATGTACACAGGCAGATAAGCATATTTATGATGCTTAAGGTGTGAAATACTGTCCTAATCAGTTTTGTGGTCACTCAAACTCTTGCCGTCGTGCAATTCCCATGCAGTTTGTATCGATTATTCCGCGTCCTGACACGTAAAGCTCCTGCTCTGTTGGCAGCAGAAGTTGGCACTCAACATGTTTATCCTTGTTCCTGAGCATGTATGCAGCACAGCTGAGTTGATTTACTACTTGTTATCCTACAATTAGCTTGTGTTTGGTACTGTTTTCTCACAATATGCTTACAGTCATGGTTCCGGCTTGAGAAGATGTCGCGTCCGACTTAAGCATAGGATTGTTGTAGCGAGTGTCCCCTTCATCGTTTACATTAGAGGGATCTTTTTGACAAAATTTGGCACTTTCAGCAACCAGTTTTGTTTTTTATTTGGTAAATGCTTCTCTCATTCAGTGATTTAAGGGCAGTATTGACTTTATTCGCTTGTCTTTGCATACAGAGGTGACATGGATCAATGATGTTTGATGTGTTGAGAATTCTGCGGGAAGCTGTGTCCCCAAAAGAAGTACTAGAAACCCCTTTCAGGAAGCCTGCATTGATCTGAGCTGCCTTTCTGCCCCTGTTACTACATGGAACCTCATTTCTAAGCTTAAAGTGCTTGCCTACATATATGTATCTTGTTCATTTTAACCTTTCCGTCCATTCTATACCCCCAAAATGAGCATTTTTTCTTTCGCTTGGTTCTGAAATCCCCATTTTTTACCCAGATTGCCACCATAAAAATAGTCAAAAGTACTTATTTTGTGCCCAAAATATGAAATTTTGTATTCTCTTGAACCTCTAAATGAGAGCTGGCAATGCATATTGACCATCTGCTGCAGTTTAAAGGCACCCATGACATTATATGCTAGGATATATCATTGGCTTCTGGCAAATAAATGGGCTCCGAGCGACAAGGCGCGTTTCAAGATTTCACACTTTTATTGGTGCTAAACAACAAGTTATTGGAAGCTTATTGATTTCTTCTCTTCAAAGTATCTTTGATCTCTCATTTGTACTAATTTGTTTATTGTCTTGGATGAAATTGGATTTTCTTTGCTTTGAAATTGACATTTTTGGGGTGATTTAAAAAAAACACACAAAAAAGACATTATCAAAATTGCTTAGAGTGAAAATATCTAACAAATTCATTCTTTCACCACCCCGCATAAGCCCCACGTGCATGTCCATTTGGTTTGTTTTGGTATTTTGTTGCAGATATTGAACTTAGCACATTTAAACCTTAAAGGGACATTTAAGCTTTAACAGGCCTAAAATGGCCTTCTTTGGACCGAAAACACCTGCGTGTGAAAATATGAAAAAAAATGGCCAAACGGACAGATAATCCAGCCAAACTTATTACATGTGTGCAATATGAATAGGAATATAAGAATATGCCAGAAAAACACGTTTTAATCAGAAGATATTTTTCCTTTAGGTTACAATATACTAAATCTTTTTGGAGTGCAATGCTATACTTTCTAAAAACATGAACATCATTTATTTGAAGACATGGTTCTCTGTAGGGTCACTTGCCATGACTTTATTTTAGTATATTTCTGTGTGCATGTGGCAGGGAAAACATTGTTGTTTACTAGAAATTCACTCTTTTATCTGAAGATTGGAGACTACATAAGACTTTGACAGATGGCGGGAAACCCTCATGAACTGGATAGAAGCCGGTAAATAGATGGCCGTAAAACAGTGACTTTTGATTCGTGGCGAGTTCTTTCTTACATGTCGCGTGACCTATCTTTTTTATTGCTTAAATCAATTCGGCTTGGAATGCTCTTCGAGAAAAGGTATGGTTATGAGGGTCTCTATGCGCAAAAGTTTGACTTTATTTTTCGTTAAAGTTATTGCATTTACATTAAATTTGTGTAGGAAATATTTTACTATATTGTAACCTAAACTAGCTTTAGGTAAAAAATGTAATATCATCTGCAAGTGCAAAATATGACTGGGAAAGCTGAGTTTTGGTCATTTCTTAGCAAAAGAGAAGAAAATTAGTGCATTAAATGCATGAATTCAGATTATTTGACCTGGAATAGTTGTTTTTCAAGTTGACCCCCCACCCTTGTATAGCCAAATAAGGGCTTAATTGCTTTCCGACTTAAATTCAAAGGCATTTTGGTTGACCGTGTAGCGTTATTGTGCTACATGCAGTCAGAATTCAACGTCAAGGACTCCGCAATCCAGTAACGCAACAATAGCTTGTGCGTAAAGCATGAACATTCAAACAGAGCCCAATTTTACCTACATGGAATGGCGGACATTTTTACAGTTTTGACAGTGCAACAGATGTTTAACTGAGCCAGCTTTCATATTTAGTACAATCATGCATATAACAAGCTTTATTACCTCATATTATTGATAGAAATACACTTAAAATACATAAATGCATGTTTTTTTCTTCATTTTATATCTATTTCTATTGGGTATTTTGACTTTTTCAGGTAGAAGAATGTCTGCGACTAAGCCGAGGGCCATTTGATAAGGGTTGTTGATGGTAAAACAGGTAATAATACTAATTTATTATCATGTACACAGGCAAATAAGCATATTTATGATGCTAAAGGTGTGAAATACTGTCCTAATCAGTTTTGTGGTCACTCAAACTCTTGCCGTCGTGCAATTCCCATGCAGTTTGTATCGATTATTCCGCGTCCTGACACGTAAAGCTCCTGCTCTGTTGGCAGCAGAAGTTGGCACTCAACATGTTTATCCTTGTTCCTGAGCATGTATGCAGCACAGCTGAGTTGATTTGCTACTTGTTACCCTACAATTAGCTTGTGTTTGGTACTGTTTTCTCACAATATGCTTACAGTCATGCTTCCGGCTTGAGAAGATGTCGCGTCCGACTTAAGCATAGGATTGTTGTAGCGAGTGTCCCCTTCATCGTTTACATTAGAGGGATCTTTTTGACAAAATTTGGCACTTTCAGCAACCAGTTTTGTTTTTTATTTGGAAAATGCTTCTCTCATTCAGTGATTTAAGGGCAGTATTGACTTTATTCGCTTGTCTTTGCATACAGAGGTGACATTGATCAATGATGTTTGATGTGTTGAGAATTCTGCGGGAAGCTGTGTCCCAAAAAGAAGTACTAGAAACCCCTTTCAGGAAGCCTGCATTGATCTGAGCTGCCTTTCTGCCCCTGTTACTACATGGAACCTCATTTCTAAGCTTAAAATGCTTGCCTACATATATGTATCTTGTTCATTTTAACCTTTCCGTCCATTCTATACCCCCAAAATGAGCATTTTTTCTTTCGCTTGGTTCTGAATCCCCATTTTTTACCCAGATTGCCACCATAAAAATAGTCAAAAGTACTTATTTTGTGCCCAAAATATGAAATTTTGTATTCTCTTGAACCTCTAAATGAGAGCTGGCAATGCATATTGACCATCTGCTGCAGTTTAAAGGCACCCATGACATTATATGCTAGGATATATCATTGGCCTCTGGCAAATAAATGGGCTCCGAGCGACAAGGCGCGTTTCAAGATTTCACACTTTTATTGGTGCTAAACAACAAGTTATTGGAAGCTTATTGATTTCTTCTCTTCAAAGTATCTTTTATCTCTCATTTGTACTAATTTGTTTATTGTCTTGGATGAAATTGGATTTTCTTTGCTTTGAAATTGACATTTTTGGGGTGATTTAAAAAAACACACACAAAAAAGACATTATCAAAATTGCTTAGAGTGAAAATATCTAACAAATTTATTCTTTCACCATCCCGCATAAGCCCCACGTGCATGTCCATTTGGTTTGTTTTGGTAGTTTGTTGTAGATATTGAACTTAGCACATTTAAACCTTAAAGGGACATTTAAGCTTTAACAGGCCTAAAATGGCCTTCTTTTTGACCGAAAACACCTGCGTGTGAAAATATGAAAAAAAATGGCCAAACGGACAGATAATCCAGCCAGACGTATTACATGTGTGCAATATGAATAGGAAGATAAGAATATGCAAGAAAAACACATTTTAATCAGAAGATATTTTTCCTTTAAACTAGCTTTAGGTAAAAAATGTAATATCATCTGCAAGTGCTAAATATGACTGGGAAAGCTGAGTTTTGGTCATTTCTTAGCAAAAGGGAAGAAAATTAATGCATTAAATGCATGAATTCAGATTATTTGACCTGGAATAGTTGTTTTTCAAGTTGACCCCCCACCCTTGTATAGCCAAATAAGGGCTTAATTGCTTTCCGACTTAAATTCAAAGGCATTTTGGTTGACCGTGTAGCGTTATTGTGCTACATGCAGTCAGAATTTAACGTCAAGGACTCCGCAATCCAGTAACGCAACAATAGCTTGTGCGTAAAGCATGAACATTCAAACAGAGCCCCATTTTACCTACCTGGAATGGCAGATATTTTTACAGTTTTGACAGTGCAACAGATGCTTAACTGAGCCAGCTTTCATATTTAGTACAATCATGCATATAACAAGCTTTATCACCTCATACTATTCATAGAAATACACTTAAAATACATAAATGCATGTTTTTTTCTTCATTTTATATCTATTTCTATTGGGTATTTTGACTTTTCAGGTAGAAGAATGTCTGCGACTAAGCCGAGGGCCACTTGATAAGGGTTGTTGATGGTAAAACAGGTAATAATACTAATTTATTATCATGTACACAGGCAAAGAAGCATATTTATGATGCTTAAGGTGTGAAATACTGTCCTAATCAGTTTTGTGGTCACTCAAACTCTTGCCGTCGTGCAATTCCCATGCAGTTTGTATCGATTATTCCGCGTCCTGACACGTAAAGCTCCTGCTCTGTTGGCAGCAGAAGTTGGCACTCAACATGTTTATCCTTGTTCCTGAGCATGTATGCAGCACAGCTGAGTTGATTTGCTACTTGTTACCCTACAATTAGCTTGTGTTTGGTACTGTTTTCTCAAAAATATGCTTACAGTCATGGTTCCGGCTTGAGAAGATGTCGCGTCCGACTTAAACATAGGATTGTTGTAGCGAGTGTCCCCTTCATCGTTTACATTAGAGGGATCTTTTTGACAAAATTTGGCACTTTTAGCAACCAGTTTTGTTTTTTATTTGGTAAATGCTTCTCTCATTCATTGATTTAAGGGCAGTATTGACTTTATTCGCTTGTCTTTGCATACAGAGGTGACATGGATCAATGATGTTTGATGTGTTGAGAATTCTGCGGGAAGCTGTGTCCCCAAAAGAAGTACTAGAAACCCCTTTCAGGAAGCCTGCATTGATCTGAGCTGCCTTTCTGCCCCTGTTACTACATGGAACCTCATTTCTAAGCTTAAAATGCTTGCCTACATATATGTATCTTGTTCATTTTAACCTTTCTGTCCATTCTATACCCCCAAAATGAGCATTTTTTCTTTGGCTTGGTTCTGAATCCCCATTTTTTACCCAGATTGCCACCATATAAATAGTCAAAAGTACTTATTTTTTGCCCAAAATATGAAATTTTGTATTCTCTTGAACCTCTAAATGAGAGCTGGCAATGCATATTGACCATCTGCTGCAGTTTAAAGGCACCCATGACATTATATGCTAGGATATATCATTGGCCTCTGGCAAATAAATGGGCTCCGAGCGACAAGGCGCGTTTCAAGATTTCTCACTTTTATTGGTGCTAAACAACAAGTTATTGGAAGCTTATTGATTTCATCTCTTCAAAGTATCTTTGATCTCTCATTTGTACTAATTTGTTTATTGTCTTGGATGAAATTGGATTTTCTTTGCTTTGAAATTGACATTTTTGGGGTGATTTAAAAAAAAAACACACAAAAAAGACATTATCAAAATTGCTTAGAGTGAAAATATCTAACAAATTCATTCTTTCACCACCCCGCATAAGCCCCACGTGCATGTCCATTTGGTTTGTTTTGGTATTTTGTTGCAGATATTGAACTTAGCACATTTAAACCTTAAAGGGACATTTAAGCTTTAACAGGCCTAAAATGGCCTTCTTTGGACCGAAAACACCTGCGTGTGAAAATATGAAAAAAAATGGCCAAACGGACAGATAATCCAGCCAAACTTATTACATGTGTGCAATATGAATAGGAAGATAAGAATATGCAAGAAAAACACATTTTAATCAGAAGATATTTTTCCTTTAAACTAGCTTTAGGTAAAAATGTAATATCATCTGCAAGTGCAAAATATGACTGGGAAAGCTGAGTTTTGGTCATTTCTTAGCAAAAGAGAAGAAAATTAGTGCATTAAATGCATGAATTCAGATTATTTGACCTGGAATAGTTGTTTTTCAAGTTGACCCCCCCACCCTTGTATAGCCAAATAAGGGCTTAATTGCTTTCCGACTTAAATTCAAAGGCATTTTGGTTGACCGTGTAGCGTTATTGTGCTACATGCAGTCAGAATTCAACGTCAAGGACTCCGCAATCCAGTAACGCAACAATAGCTTGTGCGTAAAGCATGAACATTCAAACAGAGCCCCATTTTACCTACATGGAATGGCGGACATTTTTACAGTTTTGACAGTGCAACAGATGCTTAACTGAGCCAGCTTTCATATTTAGTACAATCATGCATATAACAAGCTTTATCACCTCATATTATTCATAGAAATACACTTAAAATACATAAATGCATGTTTTTTTCTTCATTTTATATCTATTTCTATTGGGTATTTTGACTTTTTCAGGTAGGAGAATGTCTGCGACTAAGCCGAGGGCCACTTGATAAGGGTTGTTGATGGTAAAACAGGTAATAATACTAATTTATTATCATGTACACAGGCAAAGAAGCATATTTATGATGCTTAAGGTGTGAAATACTGTCCTAATCAGTTTTGTGGTCACTCAAACTCTTGCCGTCGTGCAATTCCCATGCAGTTTGTATCGATTATTCCGCGTCCTGACACGTAAAGCTCCTGCTCTGTTGGCAGCAGAAGTTGGCACTCAACATGTTTATTCTTGTTCCTGAGCATGTATGCAGCACAGCTGAGTTGATTTGCTACTTGTTACCCTACAATTAGCTTGTGTTTGGTACTGTTTTCTCACAATATGCTTACAGTCATGGTTCCGGCTTGAGAAGATGTCGCGTCCGACTTAAACATAGGATTGTTGTAGCGAGTGTCCCCTTCATTGTTTTCATTAGAGGGATCTTTTTGACAAAATTTGGCACTTTCAGCAACCAGTTTTGTTTTTTATTTGATAAAAGCTTCTCTCATTCAGTGATTTAAGGGCAGTATTGACTTTATTCGCTTGTCTTTGCATACAGAGGTGACATGGATCAATGATGTTTGATGTGTTGAGAATTGTGCGGGAAGCTGTGTCCCCAAAAGAAGTACTAGAAACCCCTTTCAGGAAGCCTGCATTGATCTGAGCTGCCTTTCTGCCCCTGTTACTACATGGAACCTCATTTCTAAGCTTAAAATGCTTGCCTACATATATGTATCTTGTTCATTTTAACCTTTCCGTCCATTCTATACCCCCAAAATGAGCATTTTTTCTTTCACTTGGTTCTGAATCCCCATTTTTTACCCAGATTGCCACCATAAAAATAGTCAAAAGTACTTATTTTGTGCCCAAAATATGAAATTTTGTATTCTCTTGAACCTCTAAATGAGAGCTGGCAATGCATATCGACCATCTGCTGCAGTTTAAAGGCACCCATGACATTATATGCTAGGATATATCATTGGCCTCTGCCAAATAAATGGGCTCCGAGCGACAAGGCGCGTTTCAAGATTTCACACTTTTATTGGTGCTAAACAACAAGTTATTGGAAGCTTATTGATTTCTTCTCTTCAAAGTATCTTTGATCTCTCATTTGTACTAATTTGTTTATTGTCTTGGATGAAATTGGATTTTCTTTGCTTTGAAATTGACATTTTTGGGGTGATTTAAAAAAAACACACAAAAAAGACATTATCAAAATTGCTTAGAGTGAAAATATCTAACAAATTCATTCTTTCACCACCCCGCATAAGCCCCACGTGCATGTCCATTTGGTTTGTTTTGGTATTTTGTTGCAGATATTGAACTTAGCACATTTAAACCTTAAAGGGACATTTAAGCTTTAACAGGCCTAAAATGGCCTTCTTTGGACCGAAAACACCTGCGTGTGAAAATATGAAAAAAAATGGCCAAACGGACAGATAATCCAGCCAAACTTATTACATGTGTGCAATATGAATAGGAAGATAAGAATATGCAAGACAAACACATTTTAATCAGGAGATATTTTTCCTTTAGGTTACAATATACTAAATCTTTTTGGAGTGCAATGCTATACTCTCTAAAAACATGAACATCATTTATTTGAAGACACGGTTCTCTGTTGGGTCACTTGCCATGACTTTATTTTAGTATATTTCTGTGTGCATATATCAGGGAAAACATTGTTGTTTACTAGAAATTCACTCTTTTATCTGAAGATTGGAGACTACATAAGACTTTGACAGATGGCGGGAAACCCTCATGAACTGGATAGAAGCCGGTAAATAGATGGCCGTAAAACAGTGACTTTTGATTCGTGGCGAGTTCTTTCTTACATGTCGCGTGACCTATCTTTTTTATTGCTTAAATCAATTCGGCTTGGAATGCTCTTCGAGAAAAGGTATGGTTATGACGGTCTCTATGCGCAAAAGTTTGACTTTATTTTTCCTTAAAGTTATTGCATTTACATTGAATTTGTGTAGGAAATCTTTTACTATTTTGTAACCTAAACTAGCTTTAGGTAAAAAATGTAATATCATCTGCAAGTGCAAAATATGACTGGGAAAGCTGAGTTTTGGTCATTTCTTAGCAAAAGAGAAGAAAATTAGTGCATTAAATGCATGAATTTAGATTATTTGACCAGGAATAGTTGTTTTTCAAGTTGACCCCCCACCCTTGTATAGCCGAATAAGGGCTAAATTGCTTTCCGACTTAAATTCAAAGGCATTTTGGTTGACCGTGTAGCGTTATTGTGCAACATGAAGTCAGAATTCAACGTCAAGGACTCCACAATCCAGTAACGCAACAATAGCTTGTGCGTAAAGCATGAACATTCAAACAGAGCCCCATTTTACCTACATGGAATGGCGGATATTTTTACAGTTTTGACAGTGCAACATATGCTTATTTGAGCCAGCTTTCATATTTAGTACAATCATGCATATAACAAGCTTTATCACCTCATACTATTCATAGAAATACACTTAAAATACATAAATGCATGTTTTTGTCTTCATTTTATATCTATTTCTATTGGGTATTTTGACTTTTTCAGGTAGAAGAATGTCTGCGACTAAGCCGAGGGTCACTTGATAAGGGTTGTTGATGGTAAAACAGGTAATTATACTAATTTATTATCATGTACACAGGCAAATAAGCATATTTATGATGCTTAAGGTGTGAAATACTGTCCTAATCAGTTTTGTGGTCACTCAAACTCTTGCCGTCAGGCAATTCCCATGCAGTTTTTATCGATTATTTTGCGTCCTGACACGTAAAGCTCCTGCTCTGTTGGCAGCAGAAGTTGGCACTCAACATGTTTATCCTTGTTCCTGAGCATGTATGCAGCACAGCTGAGTTGATTTGCTACTTGTTACCCTACAATTAGCTTGTGTTTGGTACTGTTTTCTCACAATATGCTTACAGTCATGGTTCCGGCTTGAGAAGATGTCGCGTCCGACTTAAACATAGGATTGTTGTAGCGAGTGTCCCCTTCATCGTTTACATTAGAGGGATCTTTTTGACAAAATTTGGCACTTTCAGCAACCAGTTTTGTTTTTTATTTGGTAAATGCTTCTCTCATTCAGTGATTTAAGGGCAGTATTGACTTTATTCGCTTGTCTTTGCATACAGAGGTGACATGGATCAATGATGTTTGATGTGTTGAGAATTCTGCGGGAAGCTGTGTCCCCAAAAGAAGTACTAGAAACCCCTTTCAGGAAGCCTGCATTGATCTGAGCTGCCTTTCTGCCCCTTTTACAACATGAAACCTCATTTCTAAGCTTAAAATGTTTTCCTACATGTGTGTGTCTTGTTCATTTTAACCTTTCCTTCCATTCTTAACCCCCAAAATGAGCATTTTTGTCTTTGGCTCGGTTATGAAGCGCCATTTTGACCCGATTGCCACCATCAAAATAGTCAAAAGTACTTATTTTGTGCCCAGAATATGAAATTTTGTATTTTTCTTTAACCTCTTAATGAGAGCTGGCAGTGAATATTGACCATCTTCTTCAGTTTAAAGACACCCATGACATTATATGCTAGAATATATAATTGGCAGCTGGTAAACAAATTGGCTCCGAGCAACAAGGCGCTTTCAAGATTTCACACTTTTATTGGTGCGAAACAACAAGTTATTGGAAGCTTATGGATTTCTACACCTCAAAGTATCTTTGATCTTTCATTTTCACCAATTTGCTTATTGTCTGTGATGAAATTGGATTTTTTTTTGCTTTGAAATTGACATTTTTGGGGTGATTTAAAAAAAAAAGAACAAAAAAGGCATTATCAAAATTGCTTTGAGTGAAAATATCTTACAAATTCATTCTTTCCCCACCCCGCATAAGCCCCACGTGCATGTCCATTTGGTTTGTTTTGGTATTTTGTTGCATATATTGAACACAACAACTTTAAATCTTAAAAGGGACATTTAAGCTTTAACAGGCCTAAAATTGCCTTCTTCGGACCGAAAACACCCGCGTGTGAAAATATGATATAAAATGGCCAAATGGACAGATAATCCAGCCAAATTTAATATTTTGCTGCAATATGCATAGGAAGATAATAATATGCAAGAAAAACACATTTAAATCAGAATAAATTTCTCCTTTATATAAATCAATGCTACTAGTAGAAATCGTTGGGCCGAACAGGAGGAAACTGTTATAGCCAACGAAATAATTAAGAACTATGATGTCCTGTTTGGCCCAATGACCGGTTGTGGCGCACTTAAAATTGGAGAGGTTCGAAGGAGAGGCTGGGAAGCTGTGGCAAATGTTACTGGAAGTTACTCCGTCTTACGGACAAATTTCGGTACATTAAAGTGTCTAACTTGCAAAAGTGGTAACAGCTGCAAACACACGCAATTTGTAAATGAACTGCTGAACCAATCAGTAGAAGATATGTCTGAATGTGTGCATAAAATTCATTGTGAAATTCATATTATGAGCAACAAAAATAATTACGAACTCAAGTGCTTTTCCTCTCATAATATCCCCTTTATATTGGATAATTGCGCCATAAATATACGATCTTCCGATCTGTTTCCAATAAATGATGGTATTCGTCAAGTGTTACCAAGGCATCAAAAGTAATGTATGATTTGCCAAAATGTACAATTTGAACTCAAACCAGTGGAACATGTGTCTACATTCCTTTCGAAGTACGAGTGTGTCCCTGTTCAAGATGAGTGATTACTAGAATGAATCTAAATCGTAATGTTGTAATTGGTTTTATTGGATTAAAAAATGCTCCTCATGTGCATTTCCTTCTAATTGTGATAAAAATTATTACAAAAATGCCGTTCTTAGTACCAGTGCCAATGTAGTAATATAAGTGTGTAACCTGTAAGCTAGATTTAAAAAAATACAGCTTGTTAAATAAAACCATTGTATTTAAGTGTACGAGAGGATATGCGTGGCAACCGGTTGCAGTTCCGTTACATGTTATGATGGGCAACAAGACTGTGTGCTGAACATCGGGCGATTTCTCATCCACTACGAAGTGCTGAGGGATTTCATGTTTCAGTATCTGTATTCGAGGTAACGCTTCTGTTCGCACTCTTAAAGTTTAACTGTGAAGATTTTTCACATAGTTTAGATCTGGTTGGACGTAGCGTTTTAACTACTACTACTTCTACTACTACTACTACTACTACGACCACTACTACTACTACTACTACTACTACTACTACTACTACTACTACTACTACTACTACTACTACTACTACTACTACTACTACTACTACTACTACTATTAGTTCTACTACTACTACTACTACTACTACTACTACTACTACTACTACTACTACTACTACTACTACTACTACTACTACTACTACTACACTACTACTACTACTACTACTACTACTACTACTACTACTACTACTACTTCTACTACTACTACTACTACAACTTCTACTACTACTACTGCTACTACTGCTACTAATACTACTACTACTTATACTACTACTTATAATAATAATAATAACAATAATAATACTTATACTAATAATAATAATGTCATTGCTGAGTTCTGTGCAAGAGTATATATTATCTATATACGTGTTGATATAACGGTTAAAGCAACATTTACCATTATTGTAGATCAACAATGTTCTCCTTTTACAACGTCTGGCTGCAACATCAATCCGATAACGGGAACACGCAGTTTGCCAGAATATTCTCGTACATGTACTTTTGACAGACGTGGTTCGCTTATCTGCAGTTGATGGGAATTGACTTTGAAGCGGATTTTACGTGTGATGTATGTGGTCCATCACCGGTCACCATGCTTTTTGATGGCACATGCCTGTCTTTAAAAAAAAACTTTTTATGTAGCGATGAGGACGTACTTCTGGAAAAGCAGACTTCCAAACTTTCTTGCAGATATGTATAATGTTTTTGTTTTTTTAATATATAAAGTGTTTCTATTCAAGATGTTAATAACATTGTGAAAATATACGTCAAATGTATGCTAACATTTATTATCCACATCAAAGAATGTTTTCAAATGCTTTTTGTCGGTGATGGGTGTCTAGATCGGTCGGTTTGTATGTACGCTCACTAAGCCCTCGTGATCATAGGTTCATAAAATACAGGCAAAGTACTCTACTAAGTGTATGTAGATACTCGCGTCTGTTTCGTTGGAAATAGCCGAGAACTTATTAAGGCTGTGTAGCGAAGATCGGAAAGACAAACTCTTGATAGATATGCGAACACCATAAGTACTCTGCAAACGCAAACACTCTGATTCAAACTGTTCATTTCTTTTAAAACTATGAGTTTAAAATGATTTATATAGAACATTTATGTTTTACCGCATAGCTTTTGTCGGGAATAATTATTTTTATCAATGTTTGATTATTATTATATATTATATTCAACATTTCACTAGTCACAGCGAGCGAGTGTTCATCCCAAATAAAGCCGCGCGAACTCTAGTTGCACGCTTCTGCAGCAGACGTGATGGGCTTGAACCGGAGGAATTCACTACGATGAAATCTTTGCTGGAAATACACCAACTCTCTATGGTGCCTTTGCTAGAGTGTTTTCAACAGATTGGTAAATATTCGTCTTTAGTGTAAATTAAAGTATAATCAATCATGCTCTAGTAGCTTTTATTATCGCGGTATTATCTGTTGTGAATAATTAACACAAACATTTTGTTCCGAAATGTGGAAACATATTCTGACCGAGGTATCTTCGCGTATTAACGGGAATCCTCTAAACTGGGTACTGTTTGTTAAATTGGGATGTGCATTAAAAACACTTTCGGAGTAGCTAGCCACTGTCACTTTGACTTTTTATGTCCCCCACTATAGTAGTGGGGGACATATTGTTTTTGCCCTGTCTGTTGGTCTGTTGGTTGGTTGGTTGGTCTGTTGGTTTGCTTCAACTTTAACATTTGCAATAACTTTTGCAATATTGAAGATAGCAACTTGATATTTGGCATGCATATGTATCTCATGGAGCTGCACATTTTGAGTGGTGAAAGGTCAAGGTCATCCTTCAAGGTCAGAGGTCAAATATATGTGGCCAAAATCGCTCATTGGATGTGTATGTTTGCAATATTGAAGATATCAACTTGATATTTGGCATGCATGTGTATCTCATGGTGCTGCACATTTTGAGTGGTGAAAGGTCAAGGTCATTTTTCAAGGTCAAATATATTGGTCAAAATTGCTCATGTTATGTCACTTCTGCAATATTGAAGCTAGCAATTTTATATTTGACATGCATGTGTATCTTATGGAGATGCACATTTTGAGTGGTGAAAGGTCAAGGTCATCCTTCAAGGTCAAACGTCATATACGGGGACATAGTGTTTCACAAACACATCTTGTTTCGTTGTTTTTTTCAAAAGCCAATATGATGTTGCGGAAATATCTCACCTGCATATCAGAATGAATAGAACGTTTGAAAATAAATACTAACATGTAACCGCAGATTGCCGTTGCTTTTATATGTAAAGATACTGAATTAGAAATAAACACTTTTTATAATTATCTGTTTTTAGGTTGTAGGCAGTTTTCTCCTGAGGAGTATGGTGATTTATTGAATGCACTATCTAAGAACTCGCCAGTGTGTGCAACGTTCCCTTTGTTAAAGCTACATTTGATACAGAACATCATAGAAAGTTGCCGAGTTGAAGCTGAGATTCTGTCCGAATGTCAAACTCACATTCCCGTTTTGTTTAGATTTTTATCTACATCGGGCCAGGTGTCCAGTGCAGTTATATGTGTTCTCATCGCTGTGATTGAGAAGACACGTGCGCCTTTCAAAGGGAGAGAGATCCACGCCATTCCAGTGTGTGAATCGGATCACTCCTTATCTTTTTTTCCCAGTTTGCCATGTTTGAGGAAGAGATGAGTGTATAGTGCTGATAAAGAAAAAAGCACCAGTGGTTGCCAGAAGAACGGGGGTCGACATCATGCACTATTACCTGGCATTTTCACTACATTTTGTCCTCATGGTATAGTAATTAGTATTTCTGTAGTGCATGCATTGTTTTTAAATAGCTTTTGTTATTAATGCTTCAATTGTTTGAATATTTGTTCATTCTTCACTGGCGCATTTTTTTTTACCGAAACTAAATGAGTGCTATACATTACAACATTTTAGGAATCTGCTATGGATTCGAGGTGATGGAATGTGAAGAATCCCCAAACAGGCCTTTTACTTTCCTTAAAACAAGATTTGAAAGTAAGAATGCTGTGTATTCGGATCATTTATTTTATTGATCAAATATAAATTTCAACCTGTGTTGATTTCGGAGATAGATATTATGTATGTATATATATGTATAATTGTATTTACTAATTAAGTCAAAGTATTTATTGTATTTTCAAGTTAACAAATTATTTAAAGCAGAAATAGGGTAAGAGTGACAGTTAAAAAAAAATCATAATAAAGCCCCACATCACGATCCTCGGATGTGCACGTATAATTTGGCATTCTACCAAGTTGAAACTCGATGGTATATGTGTAATGACTACCGATATTTTATGTGAAATGAGTATGTTCATAAATAACATAACATATCTTTATTCTGGCATAAAAAAGCACAATGCATACTTATTGCAAAAATATAATAAATGTAGTATTGCCAAAATATAATAAATGTAGTATTGCAGTCCTGAAAAATCCAAAAATAGAAGGTACCAATTTGTTAGGTTAAATTCAATTATTGTTACATGGGCACCAGAAATCATTATTTACGACAATGCATGCAATCGTCATCAGTATGCCTTAAACAGGGATCCAGTTTTCTTCTCTCATACAAGAATGGTTGTGGATGGACTGCATTGGGATAACCATACTGGTAAGCCATGCTTCTAT
This sequence comes from Dreissena polymorpha, assembly GCF_020536995.1. Taxonomy (NCBI): domain Eukaryota; kingdom Metazoa; phylum Mollusca; class Bivalvia; order Myida; family Dreissenidae; genus Dreissena; species Dreissena polymorpha. The sequence continues at coordinate 12,233,778 of NC_068358.1, forward strand.
TCTTAAATATGTCTATACTCTGCATTGTTAACAGAACATATCGTTATCTGAAACTCTAATGTCAGGTTATTACACTCAAATATACATTTTTATACTATAGAACTTAGAAATGAAGTGGATTTGACTAAACATTTTTACCTTTTCAGCCTGTGCAATTGGTTAGGATCATGAAACTTGATAGGTAGATTGATCATGACTTGCAGATGACCCCTATTTATTTTCAGGTCACTAGGTCAAAGGTCAAGGTCACAGTGACTCGAAACAGTAAAATGGTTTCCAGATGATAACTCAAGAATGCATACGCCTAGGATCATGAAAGTTCATAGGTACATGATCATGAGTGGCAGATGACCCCTATTGATTTTCAGGTCACTAGGTCAAAGGTCAAGGTCACAGTGACAAAAAACGTATTCACGCAATGACTGCCACTACAACTGACAGCCAGTATGGGGGGCATGCATGTTTTACAAACAGCCCTTGCTTGAACTTGATGTTAGATGTACAGTGAGATGTTAGGTTACGTTCTACGTAAAACGAATGTGTGTTAATGATTTTGAACGTGTTATTTTTTATTGACACTTTTTGTAGAACATGCTTTTCAAATAGAAATATTGAAATATCAAATTAATATATGCTGTGTAAAAACTGTATGTTTCTTTAGAAAATTGATTTTGAATTTCTAGTGGGATGTAGGAAATGTAGGATTTGTATCAGAACATTATTGTTATTCAACCATAACGTTTTTAATGCAACACCATGTGTTACGAATATATGAATGATATGATATGTGTTGTACACGGACCATAACGGCCTATGTAAACTGTGTAAATATGTATATGTATTTGTCGAAATAAAAGTTCTTATATATATATATCATTTTTATGTGTGTGTGTCCTATTAGTGGCTTAACCGTATTGAAATAGCATTGATTCAATAAAAGGTCAATAAAGTGATCGACAGAAATAAAGTAGCATCCATATCATAAGTTTCAAGTGCGGACTGCACAGGCTAATCTGGGATGACAATTTACACACAAGCATTATGCCCAGTTTTCTCTGAACGCGACTCTAATGACACGGCCATTGAGCAATCATAAGCAAGAGATTACAAATTCGATCTTTTCCCTCTAAGTGTGACCTTGGCCTTAGAGTGTGAATGACACATCCGCTTATGATGCTGAATAATTCCGCAAAGTAATTTACAAAATCTGAAATAAATTTTTTTCACAGTGATTACGAAATGGGATGGACGAAGGGATGAATGGAAGAAAATGCGCACCCCCAGAGTTTCCAACTGGTTTCATCTTTAACCGACCATAATGTAAAAGCTAAATATCGACAAACTCGAACAACGTTTATTGTTACTTATGCAAATTCCAAACCGCAAGCTAAGTAAACACTCCTTTGGACTGAAAACACACGTCATAATATGTCTGAATGTATACGTCTTGCTTCCTTTAATCTTTGGTAATCAAAACGCGAATATGAATTTATTAATATTTTAAACACTTACGGTTTATTAAATTCGCAGCGGGACCTGAACATAAGTTCTGATTGCCATAGATCAATCCAGATTCTCTTTTTCGGTTTATTCATTTCATTTCAACTCGTTTTTGTCTACCCTAAAGCTCCGCGTGAATTTGCTTTTTATCTCGGATTTTTATTAATTCGGATTAAGCCATGCATGAAGTTTTTTAAATGAAATATTAACAAGTAATTTATGAATGTTTATTAATCGCCACGTTTTTTAAACGCGTGGGGATATTGTATTGATTTCCGCTTTATTTTTGATCGGACCATATTTTCTCCCACACTATTAGCACTAGAACATTGAAACTTGGTAATTATGAGCATATGTGCGACGGTGACGGTGACGAAATTTTGATCTGACCCCTGGGTCAAAAGTTATGGGTAAATAAATGGGTAAAATGGGTAAAAAAACTCGGTTTACTTACAACATGCGACGCACATGATAACAACTTTTGACCCAGGGGTCAGATCGAAATTCTAAATAGTGCACCGTCGCACATATGCTCATAGCTACCATGTGTGTAAGTTTCAAGGTTCTTGTGCTAATAGTGTAGGAGGAGATGGAGGAGAATGGGGGTTGGGGTGGGGCCCAAAATTTTGTTTTGATATAACTTCTTCATTTATTCACCAATTGGCGTGACGTCACTTTTATACTGAACATCTCTTATTTCAACACGGGCGGTGTGGGGATACGCGTCGGCATCTGCCGCGCCATTTCTAGTTAATATTCTGTTGATTTCAAAAGCTTCAGTGTATATCTATCCTCGACCCAAGAGAATGTGGTTAAATATCAAAACGCTCTTTAATTTCATCTGAGCCGCGCTCTGGGAAAACGGGGTTTAATGCATTTGGTTAAAGTTTCGTCCCAGATTAGCCTTGCACTCCGCATAGGCTAATCAGGGACGACACTTTCCGCTGCTATAGTATGTTCCGTTCAAAGGAGGTCCCTTCTCAGCAAAAAAAAATTCTGAAAGAGTAAAGAAAAATATCTTTTAAAATCATATTAGTTCTATTAGTTTTAATTTCAATCATTTCATAAAACATGTTCGGTGCTTGTTTCATGTCAGATTTAAAATCTAACAAAGGTGAACACAAAATTATTTTACCAACAAATTTCAAGCTTACCCGTTTTATACATATCCATTTTTATTTTTTTTTTGGCAATTCATATTTGGAACAACTGCTAATTACACTGGTCGATAACCCTCTGAAACATGTGCAGCAGATTTAGATCTGGCCAGAGATAACACCTGGGTTTATTTATTTTCGCCAAGCAGGCTGTGGTCAGCCTGACAGGGGAGTATGCTTCATGACCACAGAACAGTTAACACTGATTAATTCTGTTGATAAGCGATGCCTAAAATCTAGCCGTTAACTTGGTAGGACTGCATTAACGCATAATGGAGTAATAGATAATAAACTGATTGAAGGTAGCTTGACGTGCTATCGACTATTATTATTATTATTATTATTATTATTATTATTATTATTATTATTATTATTATTATTATTATACCGGATTTATATAGCGCCTTTTTCATGCAAGAGTGCACGTTAAAAGGCGCTGTACATTAGAACATTTGACGTATCCAGATACGAATACATTTTGCAATGCTGTTTCAAAAGAAATCGATCAAAACTACTCAATTATTCTCTAAAACTACTCTATTATACCTATACTATAAGTACTACGTAAAAACATGCACATAAATTAGAAAGATCAAGAAGACATTATAAAACTACCCTATGTGTATAGCTATAAGACAATTAATGAAACAATAAAATATAAAACGCAAACTATAAGTACTACGTAAAAAAAAATGCACATTAACCATATATTAGAAAGATCAGCAGGACAAAACAGAGACAAAACAGAGACAAGGGTAACGTCAGGATACCATTACCACGAGTCCACAAAACCCCAAAGAATAATTATGCTTCCTTTAAAAGGGTTAATTCAAGTTTATGCTGATTGAGATAGGGGTAATGTAAGCGCCAAAATTACCTGGTGCGCCTGTAATAGGTACGAAGGTACAAGTGGCGATTGCATCCCGCGAATATTTCTTGGAATCTGATTGGAAGCGGCACCAGCAGAAATTTGGTTCCCGGTTAACAAATAGAGTACCAATGACAATGGAAAGAATCGACATTTTTCTAGAAATGTAATCAACGTTTTTTACCGTCATGTGCTGTCTTAAAAGAGCTAATCAAATTCTGTAAGTATCCTTAGAGTGCATTACGTACCCAGGGCCGGATCCAGAGAGGACCCAGTTGGGGGGACACAAGAGTTGTTGCGCATATCTAGGGGGTCCAGGTCATAGCCCCCGGAAATTTTTTGGTTCCTAGATCGTCTGTGGTGCGTTTTTGGGCTATTTCCTGAGCAAAATAAAGACTATTTTTATACTTTATAATGGTGCTTTCAACATAAAGAAGTATAAGAAAATGCTGTATATAAATAATGTTAATTTTTTATTTCCAATTGTGATTGGCATTCAATTGTTCAACAAGTAACAAATACAAACAAACAAAAAAATCACAATTTTCAAACTGTTATCAGGAAAATGTACAAGCTATCACTCTCTTTAACTTAACACAAGTCATTGTCTTCATTGCTTAAATCAGACTCCAAAATACAAGGCAGTTTCATTTTTCTTGGATTCTGTCTTTCAAATTGCTTGACAATGACACTAACATTCACATCAATGTCCCTGTGCACTGACATCAGACCCAGACCAGTGAGTCTTTCTTCCCCCATTGCTGAACGACAGCTTGTTTTTACATTCCCTAACGTTGAAATGCTCCTTTCGCATTCACAGCTTGTCACTGGAAATGTTGCTGCAATTTTTAATATTGTATAAATGTTTGGGAAAATCTGTCTATTGCATGCTTTTAATGCAGCACTTAATGTTGAAGGGGGGTTGGGATCATTTACCCACTTACACCTCCAGCACTCAATGTCTGCCTGAAGTGTTCCTGGTGAAGGGAGGTCATCTAAGTAGTACTTCAGACTGGTGTTGTCCAGGTCCTGTCTTACTGATGGAATAAGGAGGAGTGCAGAAGAAGCCCTCTCATGAAGCGTTGTGAAACGCTCACTAAACTGCTGCAGCAGGTGGTCCAGGAATGGAATGGTTAAAACCCTCTTGTAGTATGTTTATGGAGTGTCTGCTGGGATGTTGTTTCGTTGTGTCTGTCTGCCACATCGCCTTGGGATTGAAGGGTGCACTCCGGCAGCTTTGGCTACAGCCATAGCCTCCTCATACAGACAGCCATGAAATTTATATTTAGATTTTGCATCTTTCCAGTCCCTGAAAGGGCTGTTGGTTAGAGCACCACGAGTTCCATCTGAGAAGGCCACACAATATCTAAAGAATGCCCCATCTGTCTTTGCACTGTACACAAGACCAGGATACAAAGTGAGCCAATTTTGAACAAAACTTCTGTTCTTTGAACCAAATTTTGTGGCTGGAAATGTTGCTGGCACTGGCCAAAATGTAGTTAAAAGCGCAAACCTTTGATGTAGGGGGCTGGCAGCTTTAACCTCACTTGAGCTGGTTGGTTGGCTCTTACAGTCATGGTCATGATGTGTTCTGAAACAAAAAAAAGAGTTTTTAGAAATGCAAAATTCAGTTAAATTTACTTTGCAAATATATTAATTGTCAAAATATTTAATTATACTGTTGGTCCGAATATTATTTTAATAACCATTGTTTATATAAAGCGTAATAAAATATGTATGTTATTAATTAAAAATTCAAATGTTGAAAAAGTGCATAAAATATTCTATAAAGTTCAATTACTGTCATTAAATTAATTTCTAAAATGCTTATATAGAGCAGAACATGCATACTAATTGAATTGTCTTATTTATCATACTATCAGTATAAAGAAAGTTGTTAATAAATTTAAACTTTTTGTTCTTTCATTGCAATATTTTAGAGTTAAAATTTAACAAACTGAATAAACGTAACGCAATTAACGGATTATAATACCAAAATATTTTTTTAATAAATTCTCACCTTAGGCTCAATAACTTTGGCTCCGAGTCTGTCTCTGTGTTTTTTGGTTTTTTGGATGGACCAAAAATCGATCCAGCGTTGTTGCCTTTCGCTTCATTGTGATGAAGACAATGCTGTGAAACGCTGTATTTTATGCCGCAAGAAACGTCTCCATATATAACGTCCCCATGGTTATGACAATACACTGTTAATTGGTATACTTGCCTTCAAAACAACGTTCAAGATCAACCAGACGCTTATTGAATGTAAATGACAGACGCTCACTGTTATCTAGACGCTTTAAATCTACGGCCGCCAAGAGTTTTTGCTACGGTGATAATTGAGTGTTAACGTCTAAAAGGTGCCCCCTGTGGATAGTAGACGGTAAGGTTGTTAAGATAAAAAGCAGGGAGGGGAGGCACTTCCTTTGTCGGAAATCGGGGAAATCAGAACATCTGGCCATGTTGGTTTCACAAACACACACAAATAATTTTTTTTGTCTTCAGCCGCTGGGGGGGGGGGGCACGTGCCCCTCGTGCCCCCCCCCGGTAAATCCGTGCCTGACGTACCCGTAAATCGATTCGCTAACATTATAAAGGCTGTCAACATCTGATTCGCATGGTAAAATAGTATATTGTGTGATTGTTTTGCTAAGGCATGGCCACACGTGTATGAACAATGATCGTTTAGTCCATTTCATTTAATAGACGCTTATCATTGCGGACAGATGGTATAATACAAATTTGATAAACATATACATAGAATTCTGTACAAATTTAAGTAGCTAAATTACTGTTTTTACGTTTAGTAGTAGAAATTCAATAATGAAAGATATTGGCTTATCTCCCTTTGTTCAGTGGCAAATTGTTCTTAGGGGAAACATGCGAATTTAGGTATAAATAAGTGCTAACAAACGTTACTGTTTTCACTGGAAAAATAAAGATACAAGAAAACGCATTGAGAAGTTACTCTTTAAACCAATTAAGACAGTACAGGTAACGTCAGGATACCATTACCACGAGTCCACAAACCCCCAAAAGAATAATTATGCTTCCTTTAAAAGGGTTATTTCCAGTTCCCCCCAAAGGAATAATTATGCTTCCTTTTAAAGGCTTATTTCCAGGTCATGCTGATTGAGATTTTATACAATTAATTCACTTAACCACTGCTTATATTGCATAAGATTGGAGGAAGAGGTGAGTTTTCAGTGCCCTTTTGAAGGAATTCAGTGTTAAAGAACCTCGAATGTTTGATTGAAGTGAGTTCCAGAGTTTGGGAGCAGCGTACATGAAACTTCGCTCCCCGTATGATACGGATTGAATCTTCATTGGAATCACTAATGAAGTCGCTTCGTTCTTTGATCTTAAGTTCCGCCTTGGTTCGTAGACTTCAAGTAGGTTTTTCAGATAAACAGGCGATTATCCATTTAAGGCTTTGGACGCATTGGTAAGTATTTTGAAGTGGATTCTTTATTATACACAGATCCCTGGGGTACGCTGAAAGAATATACAAGCCACATAACCCATCATATATTGTTACCCAGCTGTGTCACGAAAAATTCTCAGATAACTTTCCAGTCGCCAAACTGTGATGATCACCGTCCATTCGATAACAAGCATGCTTATGGGGGGCGGGGTTGGCTAACGACTATTATTTTTGATTGATGTCGGTAAACCGGTAAATAAAATAGAACATTAAAGACGATGTCGGGCATAATCAGCTCGCCTTTTTACTGGAAACAAGTAGGGCAAACAAACTGTTTAAAATGTAACTAATGAAAATTTTAGTACAAATGGTGAGCAAGTAATTACTTATGGCAAGTAAACTGTGACAACAATAACCTTTAACAATTTTACGAGGTAGCATTTTAATACCAGTACATGTATTTTTCATTATTTCCATTTGAAAAATTGATTTACTCCGTTTTTCTACAGCACTGTGATTCTATTTGTTGATACAAGTCTCTTTGTACGTATATACAGTGTACACAATAATACATGTACGGCACGGCATGTACAACTTGTGTTTAATTAAGAGCGCGAAATTGCCGTCTGTCGAGTTCCACGCATGGAAAGCGTGCGTGTTGCAAAAGATCATGTGCTGTAATTAAATAAAAACGCCTACATCAGTACATATAGTATTTTATAGTGAGAAAATTACATCGGAATTAATGTATAAAATGGGAAAGTACTAACCCATTGAAACTTTGAAAAAGAACCACCATCAAATTGCGTCTTATATATGCCATTAGATGCATTTTAAAAGTGCCGAAAATCACTTGTTTACAAAGTACGTTGTTAAAATAATATCGGTGAGGCGATTAAGTAAAATAAAAATAAAAATAAAAATAATGAAATGAAGCATTTTATTTCAGCTGAAAGTTGTTAATATTTTATTTAAATATGGTTTGCTTGATAATTTAATACAATTCTCTTTGATACGAGTACACTTATTTTAATGTAATGCAGTTGTACAATCTTTGTTAGTCTCAAACACATAGTGACAGGTACACTCATATGGAGAGCTCATAAGCTTAAGATGTGGGTCGTCAGTATAAAGCGGAAATTGAATACTACTTTTTTCTTTAGCGATAACCTTGAAAAGGTTATGTTTCTCTACTATATAGATATCTTTTCAACTAGGTCATTTAAATTGAGTCTCTATTTAAATAAAGTAGTTCAGAAGATATTCAGAAGAGAAACTTAAAATAATTTCAGGCCGTGGCATATAAACCAGTTCATATCTGCATTTATCATAAACCCTAATTATAATTATGATTCTTAATCGAGTATCAGTTTTAAATCAATTATTCATCGGTATTCTTTTAAGAGTAATACAACTCAGCATGAATAAGGTATTGATTGTCATTTTACATATTATTTGAAGGTGACGCGTGAGATCTTATCTTAAGAACGATAACCACACAAGTGCAGACATGCGCTGTTACGAGCTACATATAAACGCGTTTAATCCACACTTGGAACATCGCCTTCCATTGAGTAAATTCGTTAGTGTCTCTATCGCAGATGTGTTTTTGAAGATCATTCATTATTTTGCCTACATTTATATATAAAGGAACCAAAATATCAAGTATGTTTTTTTTCGAGTTTTTATTTTTTATCGTAATTTTTTTTATCTTAATTATCAAGATATTATACATATATTTTTGGAAAATGGCAAGAACATCATAGGAGCTATTTAAGTTTATTTAAGGCTTTTTTTCTTGTCGATCATTTGTACCGTAAATTTAGATTTCATTAAATTATACGGTTATTCTTTTTAGGTATTATATTCCTTTTCTTTTACATTTATTTTCATAGTATATAACAGTCACATAAACAACCAAGTTTTGTAATATGGATCTTTTACAAACTATATTGAAGCTTGGTCCTGTATTTACACGATGGTGATCTGAAAAATTAACCATTAGATGTAATATTCTTAAATCTTTTTGTAAAAAGAATGGATGTTGTTGACACGTGTTCGTAATTCTATTTCATCGTTCCTTAAAAAGTTGAAACTCTGTTGCTCTGGTCTCCTTACTACTATTGCGTAATTAAATGGTAATTAAATTGAATGCGTTTTAATTCTCTTTCTTCTATCATTGTTTAAATTGGTTTGCATGAATATTGCTGGGCCAAGTGTGAGGTAGATCGCCTTTAAACCGGTTTGAACTCCCGAAAGCTTTGCATTGACCGTTCCAAGGCGGTGACCCCAGCTTTATTCTTTTATGTGTGTATGTGGTTTCGTACTGTGCTGTTTCGTACTGTTTTGACAATTGGTCACTTCTTGTCATAAATAATGGACCACGAACGTGTGCGTGAAAGGAATGCAATACTGTTGGAGCAAAATGAGTTTCACTTCTTTTTATTAAGAAATTAGTTAAGTAAATATTGAGAACACACACAAAGTTTATTTCAGGCTATGGACTATTATCTGTAAAACATAATATTTAAGATAATTTTAAAATAGAGTTTTAGGCAAAATCTGATATGTAATTAACAAAATAATTCGGACAACTTACACGGTTTTGCTGATGAATAGCTACGGTACTTGTTAATTTAAAATCGCAAAATCATTTCCGGCTTTGAGAATTTTAGTATTAGCTTTAGAGCGATACATAAAAGTCAGTAATACAGAACATTTTCGTTTTATACTTTTCTTAATACATACTTGAAATACGAAAGTTTCCCTTTTCGTTTCTTACAGAGTTTCGCTAATAAATATTTCCGGAGCAGTATTAGTTAAAATTAAAAACATAATTTTGTCTATAAAACCTTTAAAATGACACTTTAAAAGAGAAATATTAATAACGAAAGATATCATGTTTTGACAAACAACGGTTTGTACCATTCACTAAAAATGTATTTAATCTTACAATATTTCTTACTGATTATCTCCGGAACTATTTAATTACGATATTTATAAAGGAATAATGCAGGTTTAAACAAAGTCACATACCTACTTTTCAATAAAATTGTCTTCCTCGTCCTTAAATCTTTGAAAGTTACCCAATAAATATTTGCGGCACTATTTTCGCTAAAAGATATCTTCTTGCTTTAGATATTCATATAACCTTTATAATTATCATTATATTTCATAGAGATACATGTTTAGGCAAAGGCATTACTGACATGTGTGCTTAAAAAGCTAACTCAGCGTTCAACAATACGTGTTGTCAATTAATATTCATGCAGAGATTAACGATATGATACATCGAAATTGATTCATGTTTCACTTGTTTTTAATCCTACTTTCAATCCTACACTTTAATTGAAAGAATCAGATGAACACTATGGTTACACTGTAATCTGCCAAATTCTTCGGTACCATAAAGGCAGCGGGTCACGTAATAGCCAATTTGGCGGCGGTAAGTAAATCGATTATGGTATTGTCTATATCAAAAGAGAGTTGTTTACGCAACGCCTGCGCGTTGACATAACTGACATTCTCCGCCTTTTCATCTCAATTTACCACTGACATCAACTGCGCATGAGTGGAGGTAAATCTTATTTAATCCTAATTCACCTCTTAAAAGAATGCGCATTCGTTGAACTGAATCTCTTTAAGGGATTTATTACGAAATTCATCCCTATACACAGCTGATAAGGTTGATTACAGATGAATTCGGATGAAGCACGGTGAAAACGCATTTATCCCTGAAAATCGTCTGAATGAGGGTTATTTTAGTGTTTTTGAAAATAATATTTTTCCCGGAACAAAATCTCTAACCACACTGTAAGGCGTTTTGAAAATAACATGACTTGAACGTTAACTGAGACTTTTTGATAATTACATAACTTTAAGCTTTGCTGACCAATTTCAAAATAACATGTCATTATGCTTAGCTGAGGCTGAGCCTTAAACAAGTACAAAAAATGTTAGAAATTAGTTTTTCATAATTACATAAAACGCCATATAAAAGTCGTGTTATCGCTAATTCAGTGTCTTGTACCACCAGTATCTTACATCCGCATTGAGCGCTATTAGACATCATATAGCTAAATATTGCAATAACGTTTATGAAAATAGTAATATATACCTAGTATGGTCAATAAATAACTCATTAGAAGTTATTGATAACATTGAAAAGAAAAATATAAAGTGTCAAAAGTAAGCAAATATTGTTCTACACTATATACAACGCTTCCCCACACTTTAATAATATCCAAACTTGTTTCTTTGATTGAAAAAAACATTTGCAAGTGAGAAGTGTTCTTATCTTGCTTTTAAAACTAAAACATCTTTTTTTACTAATCAGATATTAGATAAATACAGCATTTGGACATGTGTTGATTTTTGTTCAGAATTTAAATTTGAATTTAATGTTAAAATGTTTTAACAAATTATCGGGATTCCTATGGGAACTTATTGTGCGCAACTATATTGTTATGAAAGCGATTTTATGTTAGAATTATCGAAAACTGAACAACTAGATTTGATTCAACGTTTTTACCTAACTAGCAGATACATCGATTACATACTTAATTTAGATAATCCATACTTTGAACAATATATTCACAAAATCTACCCGAACGAAATAGTCTTAAAAAGATCGTGCCAATCCGATACAGATGCTGCGTATTGAGACTTACATCTTACCTATAATAATTTCATGATTAAGACACAAGACATGCTTATACGACAAACGGGAAGACTCTTACATTGAAATTGTGAATTTTCCGTTCCTAGATGGTAATATCCATAAATGTCCATCCTATAATATTAACATTTCGCATTTGGTACGGTACTCCAGAGCATGTTCGTGTATTAAAGATTTTAATCATCGAAATCGTTGATAAATTAAGAAATTTCTATGATGAGTTTTTTCGTATCATAATCTACGACGTAAATGCGCTAAATTTCACTCAAAGTATGGTGATTTAATTTCAACTTATAATGTTTCTTTAAAATGGCATTTGACTAATGGAATTTTCCACCCATCATTTTATGGAGATGATTTGAAGCGTGTTCGCAAATAAAAATATCTTAAAAGAAATGCTTAAACTGAACTTTTCAATTTAATTAACTCATTTGTATCAAAAGGATATGATGTTCACGTACTTAAAAACACATACTTGTTGGTTTTCGATTCACTATATCTTTCTTCTCTTAAAATTTGGAATAATTAATGGACCATTTTATATTTAATATTTAATATTCTCAAATATTCAATAAAAAAGCTGATTTTATTGGTAATTCGATTTTACAGTACTGCCTATTTAATTTTTTATTTTTATTTTACTGTACCGCCCCTGTAATTATATGGTTTTATTTGCCGTCATCGCGCCATCGCTTTCCCAGTTTTCGGCTACATGCATAGGTCATCGGATTTATATCGTTTAACTTAATATTTTCTCTCTGACGGGCGTTTCTTGTTTGATTTATTTTATTAGCAGTCACATAAAATACCAAGCTTTGTAATATGGATCTTTATCACCCATTATTGCTGCTTCGTCTTGTATTTGCACGATGATGATCTGAAATATTAGTTATATGATGCTATATTTTAAAATCTTTTTCTAAAACGAGGGAATGTAGTTGACACTTGTTCGTAACTTTATTTCATTGTTCCTCAAAAAGTTGTAGCTCTTTTGCTCTGGGCTCCTTACTTCCATTGAGCAATTACATGAAAATTAACTTGAATGCGTTTTAATTCCCTTTTATTATTGGACTTTTAATAAAGGACTTACTAATCGTATATAAGGAGAATGCAATACTAACTCCAGCAGCTCGAGTATCACTTCTTTATATTTAGTAAATTCGTAAGGTTAAACACAATGAACTTTGTCTAACATCGCCATTTTGTACATTTTCATGATCCCAACAGTGTCCGAGACTGTGTGCGTTTAACTACGATCGTTTATACAAAATCACAACAAGATGTTGTTCTAATATTCCAGGGATTTATATACATACCAACCTGATTAAGCGATCACATGCGATAGCGGACACCTTGCGTAAGCGATCAGTCTAGATTCCCTCCGACGAAAATCAGTCAATATTACACTTGCGTGGAAAAGTTACCTGCTGTTAGCTTCCAGCAGCCAGTATATTTCACACTGAAAGCAATTTTTGTATCTTTATACAACGGTGATGAGACAGCGATTTCAATGTGCTAACAGTAAATACTCAACTAGGTATGTGCTTTTGTCTCGCATCTCTGACGTCATTGCGTCTATTGTTTTGTAAAAGAATATTATTGCGGTAAGTGCCTTTGATAAAATACATGGGGACCACTGTTGGGAAACAAATTATTGAATGTTAAGAATATTTGTTTTACTGGGCATGGGCGTAGCTGCTATTAGGCACAGCAGGCCCGGGCTTCATTTCTTTTAAACATAAAAAAATAGAAATGCTTCAACTTCAGAAAACGCATTTAAATATTGACCCTGAGGGGGGGGGAGGTGTTATCAATCTGCATTTCATATTGATTTAATCCTCAGACAATTGATTCTGGTCGTGTTCAAAGGCCATATCCTCCAATTATCAACTCTACTTCGTTCTATGTGCATAGATTCTAGCTCTTTTCACGTGTCGTGCTGTTACAAGTTTACATAGATCTGCGTGTAGATCTACTTGTCTCCTTTTCAACACTACAGAAAGTTGTAATCGATTATCGTTGGATTTTAAGAAACATTTCAAATGATGTTTATGACCGCGGAAAAGTAAACTGGAGAACTTGCCCCCGTATCCCGATCCATTGACTGAATCCGGGTCGGTTCGGTCTCTTGATGCCGAACAAAAACGTGCCGTTATAGACATGCAGACTGTATTTTTTGAAAGAATTCCCATGGTTTGACTTGTGAATAAGTGGAGTGATACACTTCCAAATGTTTCTGTGTTTCAAATTATTTTAAAATTTAGTTCTCTTATATAAAGATAATTCTTTAATTTGATCACACTTACAGCTTTGCTCTTTGAGTAACGCATGACACCAGTTAAAATGTGATTTGTTTCCTTAGAAGCGGCCATACCTATGATTATTCCGATAAAAGCTTAACCAAAAGATGGACGCGCGCAAGTTAACACAATTGCAAATATATATGTAAAGTTTCAGTCCTCAAGCAGCAACACTTTGAGGTTACTCTGAGCAGAAATTGATAAATGTCATGTTCTATTAAAAGGCGACACAACTACAATAATGGAAACTATCCAAACCTACCACACTATAAAGATTCATAATTCCACTTCTGGTTTACTATGCTTGTAACGTGTCAGGAGTCTTGTTGAGTTATATGCGATATAGAAGTCGAACGGATAGATGGACAGACGGAAAAGCGTATATCTATATCCCCATAGTATGTCTAAGAAAAGAACTGTCATTTAATTTCCATGTTTCTTGTGTTTTGAATGCGTATACTTGTTATGGCATTACATGATTGTGTACTAACTGTTATTTGGTATAAGCAGGAGTTTGTTAATTTCAGCCAGTGCAGTAAAGTGACTCCGATTCCTGAGATGACAAACACGCAGTACGAAGACCCACAGGGACTGTCAATGGAGCTGGAAACTGTTCTGGGAGAAATCAAGAGCCTACAGATCCGCCAAAAGGCCAGAGTTCAATCATGGCATTCAGGGAACACGAGACATTCATGATAGAACAAATGCGTGTCAATATCAATACTGCTATAGATGAGTGTGGTTATAGTTCTGTGAGTACGTTTCCCAATGAGCAATATTTGAAAGAAAAAATGTGGACTTGTGTACTTTATATCTTGAATGAATTTGAAAATAGTACTGTGAAGGAACTGACCGAAATGAAGGATGAAGTTATAAGCATACATGATTCCATTGTAAGTTCTTTTTTTAAATGCTCCAGTCTCCAAAATGACTTAACACAATTATATGAAGACATTCCGAAAATCGGGGACAATAAGGACATCTGCTTAATGACCAGTATAAAATGTGAGCGTATAATACAGTCAGATTGACAGTGCTGGGAAAGACAGGCCATGTGTTTAATGATCAGGGGATGTCTGAGCATAATGTGAGAACAGCAAGTGATTCACGCAAATGCAATACCAGGGGCGGTTGTGTTGTTTCTGATGGACAGGTTATGGTTGCAGACTGGGGCAATACTAATGCCAAGCTGTTGAACAAGCATTACCAAGTGGTCAGTCAATTGACTGCCAATGTAGGGGTCTGTGTAAGATCACACCCATTAATTTTGCAGTGACCGTGAACGGAGGTAAAACACATGAACTTCAGTTTATCAGTGTCACGCAGTGTCAGCTGGTGAAATATAGGACGTTTCAGTTACAACATTGGTGTTATAATATTGCCCACAATGAGGGTGATCTGTTTATTGCCTTTGGTACGGTGCTCTACAAGTATTCACTTTTTTGGGAAACTGGTCTGCATAATGTATAAAGATTCATCAGCAGCATTTACGGGTAAAAATTATGGTGTAATTATCATGACATTATGAGAAATATAATTGTGAATTTGTATATTGTATATATGTTCATCGATGGTTACAATAAAATGACAGATTTTTATTATTATTGATTTACAAACACGAGTAATGAAGTATTTGTACGGTCATTTCATACATGCCTTTAAATATATACTGAGTTCTTTAAAAAGAGACACTTTCTGAAACGGTCTTAATTTTTGTTTAGTAGTAACATGAATGTACAAGTGCGATATTATTTTTTTTAATTTAAATATTATAACATCGTATAAATATACTCTTTACGTGGTTCTATTTGGATTCAAAGAAATGATCAAACATATTTATGCAAACATAATGACTTATTTTAAAAGCTTCCTTTTGTAAATGTTTTAGTAAAAAGTATATATACACGTTGCAATTTTGGTTGTTTGAAACATTAATTTTCTTGTTATTAACACTTAATGCACACAACTACAGTTCTATCACTGCACATGTATGAAGAATGTCTGCTTGTTTCAATGCTACAAATATGTCAGTACAGTGTTTTCACATGTGTACAGTTGACGAAAATATATTATTGCTGCAACTATGTCGTCGTTTCAGAAGTTGTATTTGTTCCGTAGTTGCAATTGTTTCTATCTGTGTAAAAACCCTTCATTTTTACACATCGGTTGCATTTTAACATATCAAGCCTTTACTCAATATACAAAACCTTCATGACACACTAAGCTATTTATGCAATTTATGAACATATTTTAGTATTGATATCGCATATTCCTAGCAAAAACACGTAATAAAATAAAATATTTTCAGTATCTAAATATATTGATGAAACTCTGTTTTCAGTATGTTTGTGTGCTGTGAGTCCCACATGGGGCAAGCTGCACATAACGAACTACTTCCAGCGCAAGCTCCTCACCCTGGCCAGGGATGGAACCGTCATGACTTCATACACAGATCCAGAATTACGCGGCCCAGAAGGTTTACATGTGACCCCTGCAGGCCAGGTGCTCATCTGTGGAAGCTGGTCTTGCACTATACTACAGCTGGATTGCGAGGGCAGGACGAAGCTTGTCATTCTTGCTGCACGGGAGAGGGATGTAGTGAAAAACCCACTGTCAGTCTGGTACAGCGGCATTACATCATCCATCATTGTATGGCAAGCTGAGAACAACATCCTGGTTTTCAGAGTAAAATAGTGTGTTCATTTATGTTCTAGTTGTTTTAATCAGTGATTGATATTTCAATGACGATGTGCTTTTGAACAATTGAGCTCTGTGGCGTGTGATGTTAAATATAACGAAGTTGTTGATGCAAATAATGCGTGTACAAATATTGTTATTTCCGAATACAATGCGAATTTTGTCTTTGAACGTTAGAAATATATCGTTTGTTATGACAATTGTTTTCTTTGAAGAAACACTTTCTCACGAACTGTATTTGAACACACAAACATTTAAAATGTACATTTATTGTGTGAACATAGATATACATGTACATGAAGCGTAACCATATTTTTCTTTGAACAAAGTGTTATGAAAAAAATGTAGATTAATTAATACGTTTATGAAATTTGTTTTATTAATCTGTTAAGGAAAATATATTTTTTAGTATTGTTTACAAACGATGATATGAGATTTAATAATCTTTGCCGATAATTTGTCATTTTGTATCATAACAGTGTTAGCTGTGTGTAAATCATTAATAGACATAAACGAACTAATTCCACTTACTCTGCTTGGACCGGAACAGAAGACGAAACATCCTTGTCGGAAAACTTTGTCAGCTCCTGTGGCAACCAAAGTCTGTAGCGTGCTCATTGCAAATTGATCAATAGTTAGAAGGTCAGAAGGTTTTTTTGAATTTGTGGGCGTTTATGTTTGTTGTTTTCATGGTATGGTAGTTTGATTAAGGTAACGTTGGTTGGATCTAGATAGCTGTGCTTAAATACAAATAAATGCCAATGTATAGGCGAGATATTAAACATGTCCATGATAAACGAAACGGACGTAAGAATATTTCTGTTTTTGGACGTAGTGTCGTCGTGAAGGCAGACAATGTTGAACACGGGCAGCAGCTATTCCTGCAGACAAGACCAATACAGATCCTTTCAGAGGAACAGCATAATACTACCAACGGCGATCATGAACAAGGCATGGAGGGGGTCATCGACGACCGATGACAAGGAGAACAGGAAGTCACTGATCTCGCTACTGAGTAAGGATAACGATGCTGAGCCCATGTTCTTGTAACACCTATTTCGATGAAGGTACACTATGTTAGCTTCTCTTGTCTACTCTATATGCTTTTAGTGGTCTGAGCTGTATTACTCACTAAATGTCAGCGTCTGCGGTGACGGCTGTTTAATGCTATGTTAAGGTTAAATGCGAAACATCCCAATATCACAGTACATCAGGAATTTAATTAAAACTTCACACATATGTTCAGTGGCATTGTGTGTTTTCACTATTTATGATCTAAAACATCGACATGCAATTAAGCAGATTTATGCTCCGTTTTGTATTTGGAATGCATGTTCAGGATTTCGTGCAACAATTATTTCTTAAACTACTGCATATAAGCAGAAACTTATCACTTAAACTTAAACTTATGTTGGTGATCATCATGCGAGGTCTCAGACCAAGGCTCCTAATTCTGCCACGTCTCTTTCAGTACTTTTTTTTTACAAAACTAATGTAAATAAATGCATGCGTCAACTCCTAACTCTACATACAAATACAAATACACTTGTATAGCGCAAAAACTATAAATATTCTATTGCACTTCACAAAACGTTCTTTATACACAAATTGAGATATCATCTAGTGAGCTTGCAGGTTACATGAATGTATCTAAGTATTGTGGAAACTCTAACTGACATGTACTCGAGAATGGGGGTTGCATTCGAAGTCGGTTGGGTCACGGTCAATATAGCAGTTGCTTAACAAATAAAACGTTCGCGTTCAATACTTTTAGTTATGATGGAGAAATTGAATTGTTACTATGAATGTTGCTTTGTTTTATTCGATTCTAGCAAGAGATTAGATTTTGTGCCAGTCGGGCCAAGGGCAGTGTTACTAAAACAGAAAAGGGTTTGCGCTGAAAAAACTGTATGAGTGTTGCTGCAGTTATGGTTATTTGTTTTACCAAACATGGTTTATGTGCAAACTTTGCATTTAAGTAATAAATACAAACACTATAGACGAATTGATATAAAACTTGTATGTAACCTTTTTTAATTTGATTCACGATTGCAAAACATTCACTTTTTCATTTAAAATAAAATATATATTGTTGTGTCAGAGTAATGGATAAACTATTTAATTGTCCACATGTAGTTATTTAATAAGCAAACATACCTTAGCATAATTATATTAAAGCACACATTACCAATAAAATAAGGTACCCAAGTTAAATTTTAAGAAATGTACTTTTATTATCTTGATGTAACGTATAAAACTTTCTAGTATTTTAACCATAGTTTTGAACTTAAGAGTCATCTTTTTTTTTTACTTGTCTGCATAGCTACGTGTTGTCATCATAAAAACAAAGATAGACTCTGAATATCGTGGAGTGTGAACTTTAAGTGAGTGAGCAAGACAAGTGCAGACTTTTTTTGGTCCAATAAATAGACGAGGGCATCATTCATGTGTCATGAATGAACTCGATCTAGTGCAGCATTTCAAAAAGAATACTAATGCTGCTTTTGATAAATCTCTTCTATTACCCTACATGTAAACTAGCACTCTCTATATATTTATGCTCATTTTCTTGTGAACTTTTTAGAGTTTTAAGACAAAAAAGGAATATGGGTTCATCCGTAACAATAGTTGCCAACCATTGTTCCCACTTTATAGGGGACATACACGTCTTCTAAGAAAATGACGCCTTACATTATATTTTTTAATAATGTGATGTATTCTCTTGTAGGTAAAAAGTATCATTTTCTGATATCCCATAGCAAAAAGTCACATTAATTATTTGACTTTATGGTATTTGGAATATTTTTAATAGTCCCATGACCATCATTTCCTCTATGGTTTTCAACCATACAAAGTTTAACAGTCTATGGATTAATCGTTCTTGTTTTTTGCTTTCTTTGGTAACACACACACAATGGAAATAATACATTTACAATAACGCTTATTCCATACTTTCAAATGTCAATCGACTCAATAAACTAGTCAATCAGAAAGACAGCCTGATGTTCCAGTTTATTCGTACCTAGTCATATATAGCGCAGTGATATATAAAAAATTAGCACATGCTAGTCTCTAAGTGCCTTTTGGTCGTTGTGATTATTTACGACGGAAACGGAATAACAAAGCATAACAGGTGTAGTGACCAACCAAACAATAATTAGACCCATCCACACAATGGCATGTGACAAGCAATACATTCATATTTATAGCCATTCAGTCATTTAGCAAACCTTGATGTATCATTTGACCAGCTCAGGTGTTTGTAAAGAAAAATAAAGATAAAGTCTTGTTGACATTATTAACATGTCATTGATTTTATGTAAAAGTGTTTTGTTAAAGGGTTGAAACATTCAGTGACTGGTGGCTCTAGACTGAGGATGTCAGTAGTCCAAGTTAAACGACTGTTTACATCTCATTCCACATCTGGTATACCAGTGACTTCTAGGAAAGACTGGATGACATCCGAGGATAAAACGGTGAAGCTGGAAGACAGATGACCATCAGAAAAGCCTGGGAAGGGCACGACGGGTTGACAGTCCGAAATGCGTCGCCTGCGAAGAAACAACCAAAACATCAGCTACAGACTCACACACAGAAGAATACCACCAGAGTCTTCCGAGAGGGGGGAGGATGAGAGACTCACAAGGACGGATACACATATAACGACTAAGCTTGTACATCGGACTTTGACCGGATAAGAAGCAGTAGTGAAGTGTGGAAAATTTGACAAGATCTGCAAGAATCTAAAGGAACTGCGGATACATCAAGCCAAGAATGATTGTGGAAAGTCATACACCCAGACGCAACGCTCAGGTGGTACACCCAGTGAGACGTTGGAGGATTCAAGTCGGGAAGAATCCCATAGAACTAGGAACATCTACGCTTCTGAGAATCAAGTTTCAAACACCCAGCGCGGGCAGCAAGAAGTGGACGACCATGACCCTCTTCTTAATCTGCTTCCCCAACTTGACGATGACACTACATGCCATGCATAACCAGCACCACAGGCACAAACAGCTCCGAGGGATGATGAGAAGAAGCGCCCGCGGATAGCATGGCCCAAAGACGACAGACTGGCATGCATTGCAGGAGCTAGATCGAGACGTCTCCGCTATACAAGAAACAGCCCTCCAGGGTCATGCTTACTGAAAGATAAGAGCAATGACGGGCCTAATCTATACTGTAAGCAACGAGAGGTTTGGCTTAGCTGAGAAGAAACCAGAGAAGCCAGCCCCTATCATCAGCAAAATACAGAGGCTTATCAAATAGACCAGGAAGGAGCATACAAGTGTAAAGGGGCAGTATAGAAAAGCCAAGAAAGAAGAGAATGTAGGACTCCAATAGTTGTGAGAAGCACTTTAGGAGAGAAACTGAGCACTCTCAACAAGGCTGAGCAAACAAGACAGAGGAAAAGGAAGAGGGAGAGACAGAGAGCTAGAATAATCCAGAATCCATGCCAGTTCTCCAAAGACATCCTTGACAAGGAATGATCAGTTACAGTAGAGAGCAGTATGGAGGACATAGAGCAGCACTTACGCAATGTTCACAGTGATCCTTCACGTAAGGTTCCACTGGGTGACTGTTCAAGGCTAGAACCAGAAGATCCGCCAGAACCTCCTTTGGACACAAAGGAGCCATCAATGTCTGATGTAAAGGGCGTGGTGAAGAAAGCGAGGACAGGCTCAGCCCCAGGCCTGAATGACATTCCCTATCGAAAATATGGGTCCCGGCATACTTCGGAAACTATGGTCCCTACTTAGAGTGATTTGGAGAAAGGGCGAAATCCCGCATTGCTGGAAGAGAGCGGAGGGAATATTCGCCCCAAAAGAGAAGGACTCAAAGGATATTGGTCAGTTCCGGACCATCTCTCTCCTGAACGTAGTGGGCAAGATATTCTTTACAGTCCTAGCCAAGCGTCTGACGACCTTCCCTACAGACAACAATTACGTTGATGCGTCAATTCAGAAGGGTGCAGTTCCCGGATTTTCTGGGTGCGTCGAGCATACCAGTGTTCTCAGCCAAGTGATCCGGGACGCACGAGTGAACCATGATGACCTGACTGTAATGTGTCTAGACCTTAACAGCGCTTATGGATCAATACCCCATAAGTTGATTGAGAAGTCACTTGAGCAGTATCATGAACCAGAACACTTTTGTAACCTGGTAAAATACTACTACAGATGCATTAAGCTACGCTTTGCCTCGGGAAACCAGACAACAACATGGCAAAGCTTGGAGAATGGCATTGTAGCAGGATGAACAATCTCTGTGGTCCTGTTTGTGATGGGTATGCACCTCTTTATCAATGCCGCGAAGAGGTAGACACGTGGTCCAATAGAAGCAACAGGAATCTACCTACCTCCAGTTACGGAATTCATGGACGACCTCACTCTAACAACGAAGGCCTACATTCAAGCACGGTGGGTGCTTTCGGCCCTAGAAAAGGCAGCGACTTGGTTCAGGATGAGGTTCACACGCAGTAAGTTCCTAGCACTTGTTATCAGGAAAGGCCAACATACAAAGAAATTTAATCTGACAGTGCAAGGTGAGGTCATGCCATCGATAAAGGACAGCTCCATCAAATGCCTTAGGAGATGGTATGATGCTATTCTTAAAGATAGAAAAACATCAAGCGCATCAAGAACCAGCTCACTGAAGGGCTGAAGCAGATTTACAGAAGCGGACTACCTGGCAAATTTAAGACCTGGTTATTCCAGAAAAGACTTCTCCCACGACTGATGTGGCCACTGATGCTTTATGAGGTAGCAACAACAGCGGTGGAAGGACTGGAGAGAACCATTAGTAGGCATTTGCGAAAGTGGCTTGGCATACAACCCAGCTTCAGCATAATTGTGCTCTACGGACGATCGAATCAAATACAGCTTCCTTTTAGTTCATTGATTGAGGAGTACACTTTAGCCAAGACCAGACTTGTCATGAAGGATTTAAGGGATGACATGGTCCGAAGAGCAGGTGTTGAGACCAGGACTGGAAGAAAGCCAGGCTGTAGAGCAAGCCCAATGCCGCCTGCGACACAAACACATTGTGGGCACAACGGCAGTGGGAGCACAAGGTCTGTGCTCTGCGGAGTCGATGAGCTGAAAGAAGGCGGACAGTTGGACAAGGAAGGAGATGGTCCAGGCAGAGGTGCGTCTGGCCGAATAAGAAATTAGGGTCGAGACATTCAGTGACAGGTGGCTCTCGACTGAGGATGTCAGTAGTCCAGCGGTTTAACGACTGTTTATATCTCATGTTAAATATCTTTAAAAATATGTTCATTTTAATAAAGTAAAATTTGGTAAAAACAATTATGTTAAGTTTTATTCAAATTGCAAAACAATTCAAGTCTGTGTTGCTTCTTTGGACTCGTATTTTGACAGTTTGACTTTTAATTTTGATCCAAATGCATTTCAAAAATTATAGAAAAACAACTACATTCTCCAACATTTATTTTAAGCTTAAGCTATTTTTTTATTTATACAACTATTAAATCTGTGTTTTTTTAGTAATATAGTGAGGCTTGATATTTAAAAAATGTTAAGAAAGATTATGAGTTTTGACCATTCTATTTTGATCTTTCTATCGTTCAGTCTTTAAGCAATACTCATCATTTAAATTGTAAAACAATTGTAAAACAATTGTAAAAAGAAAACAATGTTCATTTTAGACTGTTAATTATAAAATAATTCTTGAAATAAAATATTAACGATATTTCATCGCATACTAATAGCCGTATGCATTTTCAAGGCGCTGATAATAAGCACAAACCACACGTAATCATCGTTTGATAGAAGGAATGTTTTTAATTTTATGAAATTGGGAAGGTTATTTTTTGAAATTTGAATTATGTTGAATGATTTGAAATGACTCTTATGATTTAGAATGATTTCACTGTCTTCAAACTTCATATGTCCATTTTTCGTTTAGCAATAAGTATCAAGATGACATCTTCTTTAGGTAATAACCTAAGTTATGATTGTAAATAGCTAATTGGGACACATCATTATTACTTTAATAAATATCTTTGTTTGTAGTTAGACACAATCGTTCACTCTTTGTTAATTATGTGCATAGTCGTTAAAAACAGATTTTCATGTGCATAAACAAGTGAATACATTGACTAAGATTTTATTAATAACTATACATGTATTTACTTTGTTCCGTTGTGTAAATAAGGACAACACATCAATTATCTATTTTTATTTATTAATCATTTCTTTAAACAACGATTTCCATTTGTATTTACAAACCATGTTCATTATGTACATCTTTTTAATGCATGGGCATAAAAAGAACCTCGCTTGTGTGGATGCTCATAAGAAATGTATATTTGATTAAGTTATATAAAATAAAATATTTGGAAGAGATACATATATTTATGCAATATAAACAAGTTTTGTATACCATTCTTTTAATGCAATAACCTTTTAAGTAGATACTTAAACTATTATTAATTATGTCGAACAGTTTGTAGAGACCTATTAATATCGTGAAATTTGGAAATTAAGTACAAATTAAGGGAGAGCAATGCAATGTCCATTGAATATTTAATAACTGCAATAATTATGTACCTTGCATCTTTGCGATGATGATAAAAATGATCTTATACTTGCTATTTTAACAATAATATAATAATCATTAATTGCTTATTTATTGTTTGAAATAAAGCTGATATTGAAATGTGACAGTTGACGATTTGGTTACAGTATATTCCACGCGTACCGCTCCACCTTTACTATTGGTTAGCAATCATAGCGGCCATCTTCAATATATCAACCGATTAAAAACTTTCAACCAACGTCTTAAAGCTAGACCTCCCTTAAAATGTGCTTATATTTAACTTTGTTCTTAAATGGAAATTGTTTGTTCTTTTGTTCAACAATTAACAATGATCTTTGTACGTTAGTTGTGTGTCTTATTTCTATTTTATTATATTGATATTTACATTTAAAAATATTGTCTGTGAATTGTATGCATGTTAGCTGAAATTAA